>NC_133659.1:274802154-275102154 GCF_037893015.1 Macrotis lagotis | reverse complement strand
ATACAGACATACACACACATATATATTCTATACATAATTAAATCACAAAGTGACACTAATAGATACCTTACTTAAGGAGGATTGCTGTTCAATGGGGTCAGAAGGTGGGAAAACACTCAGAATATAAATAGATTAGGAAGTTAAATTGCCTTTATCCATACCTTAATTGATAAGGGTTTAAGTACCAGGGTTGATGTGCTAAAACTACAATTAGAAGGAATGTGTTGGGGAGAGGTATAAATGGATCATGAAAAAATTTGGTTTTACATGATGCTTTTGTTCATAAGGATTGTGTGTCCATGAAGGATGCTTGAAAAGAGTGTGTGATATAAATCAATTATAATTTAGTGTGATCTAGGGAGTATACTTAGTGAATATGTGGCAACTTGCTTATCAATTAATCAAGCAATTAAGCAATCAATCAATCGACCTTTGAGAGTGGTATTTCTATCAGTGCATAAAAAAGAGTATATTTTGACAAAGGGGTTGTAGTTCAAGATAGGATTAAAACAATAAGGACAATAAAAAGAAGTACTATACTAGGAGAAGGCATTAGTGGATAAATAACTGCAAGTGAAAAGGCAGTGATACTTATTATAGAAAGAAGGAACTGTGTGAACACTGTAAATCCTAGTTCCAATAGATTTGACCCAGAGAAGGAATAACATATTCCCAATTGGGTTTAAAAATCTCTCCTGCCCTAAAGAAAAGTAGGGGGGAAAGGGAAAGAAACAACTGATAAAAGGCAAGGCAAAGGTAAAAATAAAGTTAAAAAGTTTTTTTTATTTAGGCTTTTGCAAGGCAAATGGGGTTAAGTGGCTTTGCCCAAGGCCACACAGCTAGGTAATTATTAAGTGTCTGAGGTCGGATTTGAACTCAGGTACTCCTGATTCCAGGGCCGGTGCTCTATCCACTGCGCCACCTAGCCTCCCCTGAAGTTAAAATTTAAAAGAAAATTTATAGGGGAAAGGAAGCAAAGCATCAATGAGGAAAATAAGAGCAAAGGAAAGAGAAAAGTATAAATGGGAAAAGACATCATGGAGGGAAATACAGAATTAGCGATTTTAACTATAAATATGAATGGGATAAACTCGTCCATAAAATTAAAATGGGGTGGCTCAGTGGATAGAGCACCGGCCCTGGAATCAGGGGTACCTGAGTTCAAATCCGACCTCAGACACTTAATAATTACCTAGCTGTGTGGCCTTGGGCAAAGCCACTTAACCCCATTTGCCTTGCAAAAACCTTAAAAAAAAACAGAAATCTACAATATGTTTACAAGAAACATATTTGCAGTAGAAAGATACACAAAGGGTAAAGGTAAAAGCCTGGAGGAAAATAAATTATGTTTCAGTGGAAGTAAAAAAATCAGAGGTAGCTATCCTGATCTCAGAAAAAGCAAAGACAAAAATAGATCTTATTAAAAGGAATAAGGAAGGAAACACCATCTTAAAAAGCAACATAGGGAGTGAAGTTTTATCATTATTAAACATACGTGGACCAAGCAGTAGAGTCCAAATTCTTACAGGAGAAACTGAATGAATTACAAAAAGACATAGACTGCAAAACTTTAATAGTGGGGAACCTCAACCTTCCTCTCTCAGAAATAAATAATAACAAAATAAACAAGAAGGATGATAAGAATGTGAAAAAATCTTTAAAATGTTGGATATGATAGACCTCAGGAGAAAACTGAATATGGTTAGAAAAGAATACACCTTTTCCTCTGCAATACATGGCACCTATGACAAAATTGGCTATGTCCTAGGGCATAAAAACCTTACAATCAAAGGCAGAAAGGCAGAAATAATAAATGCATGTTTTTCAGATCAGGATGCAATAAAAATTAAAGGGCCATGGAAAGAGAAATCCAAAATTAATTGGAAAATAAATAACCTAATTTTAAAGAATGAATGGAGGAAAAACCAAATCAAAGAAAGAACTTAGTGAAGCATGAAATACTTCAAAATCTTGAACCAAAGCTGATCAGTGAATAGAGGCCCTCCAGAAGACTTTAATCTAAATTAAGGGTTTTGCCTTAAGCTTCTGGGAGATCAGAAAGGTTGAAACACTGGATCCAAAGAAATTTAAGCTCCTCTTCAAGACTCCAGATCCAACATTCTCACCTTTAGGTCATATTGCTGCTCCTGAGAGATACACAGGAACTTGACCTCACAGCCAAGGAGTCCTATGTTCAAATCCTTCCAAATTCTTAAGAAAATCACTTTGCATCTCGGTGCCTCAGAAAACACTTAAGAGACATTAAGTCCCAGAGGAAGCATCTCTTCCTATTAGCAGAGAAACTTGGAAATTCCATTACCTTGACTTTCCAGCATCATCATCCTAGTCACTATTTGCACAGGGCTTTGATAGTTAGTCAAATGTCTTTTATTTGTTATCTCTTTGGATCCTAACCATAACTCAGTGAGATGGGTATTTTTTCAATGGTCATTTCAAGGAAGAGAGGGAGAAGATGAAAGAGTGTAAGTGATTTGACTCAAGGTCACTCAGAGAGTAAAGTCTTGGGGCAGGATGGAACTCAGCTCTTCCTGACTTCAAAAACGACACTCAATCCACTGTACCTGATGAAAACGAATACTGTTTCATTAAAACATCAGTAACCTGATGAGATTGGACCAGATGCCTTCTGAGGTCATTTCTTCTGTTGCAGCTTTGGAAATACAGGTGAATCCTAGCATTTTTAAGATGCATTCAAAGGAGATTGTTAATATGATCAAGGGGTAGTATTTCTTCTTTTCACCTAATTAAAAGGTATACATATTTAGATATTCAGTGAATTAAGGCTGAAGAAGATAAGTTCCTGAGGAACCTGAGTTTTTCCCAAATCCTCACACTTCTTTCTGATGTTCTCACTTAATCTATCCAAAGTTTAGTAGTTTCTTCATTTTCCACATGGGACTGAGACCTTTCTATACCATTGATCTCACAGCATTAAGATAAAGGTCTTCTTGAAGATCATGTATATAAAAGCCTTTGGAAATCTTGCTATACGGGTCCAAAAAAACCATCAGAAGAAATCCCCCAAAAGTCACAGGTTTAATAAATGCAACACATAGAAAATCACAAAATTTCAGATTAAGAAAAATTTATATTATATTATTCTAATAATGACTGAGAATTATTATTGTGAGCCATCTTTTCTCTTTCATTTCTGTCAAAACCAGATTCCTGAAAAGGCACAGATTGTTGTTTGCCCTTCATTTTCAAAGAAGATCAATGACATCAAAAAAAATGGTCTTGGCTAGCAAGTGAATTGGACTCAAGTGAGGCAGGGCTGTGCAAACTTCCCAGTCTTAGTTTCTCCTCAAGAGCTATCTGGGTCCAATATCAAGGCATAGGTCATGATGAATAGAAATTTCCCCACAAGCAGTGAGACACCTTGATCTTTATAAGCTATGGTCTTCTCCAGGTCGCCCTTTCTGTAGGCAACACCTATTCAATGATTTCAAACTAGTAGCAAAAGATGGCCTATTGGAAGGGAAAGATCTTTATACTGTCTGACCAGAATACAAACAATTGCTTTTTTCACTCCCTCTCACTTCACTCATCAAAACCCAAAGAATGACCAAGGAAGGCTTGCATTGGGCACTGTTATTAGCCAATTACTGAGGGCCAGAATGATTTGGGTCTAAAGGCATAATCAAGTAGGTCCATTAGGATGCAAAAGCTTTTATCAAAGTCTTGTTTTTCAGAGTTCTAGTTCAGGAAATCATTAATGAAAATTATTATCCTGGTTGGAAAAAAGATAGGATAAATAAGGGCAAAAATGAAAATCTAACCCATAATAACTGAAGATACCTTCTGAAGTTTGAATCATCAAAATTGATCTTCCTTTGGAAAGAGCACCCACATGGAAGAATATGATTCCTCATGTAGACAGAGGAAGAAGAGGAAAATGGAAAATTATAGATAAGGAAAAGGAAAGGAAAGAGTCTGCCTACTGATTCTTCTGTCTGCCAAGGGTCTGTGCACAAAGCACAATAGAAAATACATTGAGTTAAATCTCATAGCATTGCCCCTTATAGACTCACTAGCCCTCTGAACCTGAAGAAACTTGTCCATCCGAACTAGGAGTCCAGACTTGGGGCTGGGCTGCAAAATGAGCAAGGATTAATAGGCTTAAATTCAGGATTCCAGTCCAGGGAAATTCCTACCTTCTGGAGGAGGTTCCAAGGGGTGGGGCTATCTCCTATAAAAGCAGAGCATCCTCCTGCTCAGTAGCATTTTCTTGAGAGGAACTCAAGTTTTTCATCTCAGTTGCTGCAGAAAAGAAGCAATTGGAGAGAATGGCTTCTGCTATGGAGATCCTGCAAGAAATGCAGAGGGAAATCACCTGTGGCATCTGTAGGAACTACATCTCTGAGCCAGTCATCATGGGGTGTAGACACAGCTTTTGCCAAGCATGTCTCCCCCAGAGCAGAAGAGTTAGAGCCACAGCTTTCTTTTGTCCTCATTGTGGGCAAGTGACCCAGGTCAGAGAAGTTCCTGGAGTTAGTTAGGAGTCTAGGACAGATGGTTGACCTGAGCAACCAGTTCAGCTGCCAGCATTTTCTGAGCCCTGAAGGACAGAACCAATGTGTCATTCACAAGAAAGTGTTCCAGTTCTTTTGTGAAAATGACCTGACTGCTCTGTGTGAGATGTTCTCAAACCCTGGAGCATGAGGCTCACAGGTTGTCTTCTATAGATTGAAGCTGCTCATAATTTCAGGGAGAAGTTCTACTACATTCAGAGGCACTTGGGAAAATATTTTGTTGAAGCTGGGAAACTGCTTGCTCAGGAGGAGAGGCCTGTTATCAACTGGGAAAGGATGATCATGGAGGAATACTGTAAACTGAATATATTTTTGTTGAAGGACAACAAGCAATGTGATGAAAGGGTGAAGCAAGAGTACAAGATAGACTAGATACTAGATAGACTAGAACATCATAAAAGAATCCTTAAGAACTTCTTGAGGGACTTACAGAAAGCAGGTGGCCAATCTGATGTGGAGCTGGTACAAGAAATCAAACAGTCGGGGCGGCTAGGTGGCATAGTGGATAAAGCACTGGCCCTGGAGTCAGGAGTACCTGGGTTCAAATCCGGTCTCAGACACTTAATAATTACCTAGCTGTGTGTCCTTGGGCAAGCCACTTAACCCCGTTTGCCTTGCAAAAACCTAAAAAAAAAAAAAAAATCAAACAGTTGCTGGCAAGGAGTGAGTCAGTGTTGTCCCAAAGGATCGAGCCTGTTAACTCAGAGCTGAGATATTATCCCATTCCTGGTATGCTAGAGATAGTCCAGAAATTCAGAGTGGACTTCAGATTGGATCCCACATCAGCTGGTGCCTGGGCAACTGTTTCTGAGGATCTGTGGAGTGTGAAGGCTGTGGAGGGCTGGCAGGAGGTCATCCACCATCCTGGGGACTCTCCTGGCCATTATGTCTTTGCTGAGCAATCCTTTGGAAATTGGGGCAACCGCCAGTACTGGAAGGTGGATGTGACCCAGATCCCTCAGTGGACACTGGGGATTCATACCCCATACTTGGCTAACACCGAAGAGGACTGGACTGTTCTGTTCCTACTGACCTGTGTCAAGAAGGAAGAGGGTTAGTTATCCTGAATCCCTAAATCATCAAGTGAGTGGTCTTGTGCCCAGGATTGGGGTGTACCTGCAATATGACCCTGGGTGTGTTATCTTTTTCAATGTGCTTCAGCACTCCCCCTTCTGTCTATTCAATGCTATGCCCTTCTCTGAACCCATCACCCCCATATTTTCTCCTGGCCCCTCACTTCCAGGAACAAAGCCTTGTGCCATGACTGTCTGTCCAGTCCACTCTCATATTTGTGCATACTGCTACTCAATTCTCTGAGTATTTCTCCAGGAAGGAATTCTCAACCCACCACCAGGCTCCAAACCCTTGCCCTCTTCACTGGCCAGCCTGAGCCTGCAACAGCTTGAGCATCATCTACATCATAATGAACAAGTGGCATGGTCACTATCTGGACACTTGCCTTCCATCCTCCAAGCTTTATTGGGTTCCATCCCCTTGCAATTTCACTAAAATCTTTACTCAATTTGATACAACATGAAATAAAATTGTATTTTTTTTTACTGAGCTTATGCATATTTGTTTTGTTTTCTATTAGTGCTGTCCAACATTCTGTGACCCCATTTGGGATTTTCTTAGCAAAAATAATGTAGTAGTTTGTTGCTGTCTTTTTTTTTTCAATGGTGGCAAACAGGGTTAAATTCCTTGTTCAGGGTCACAACTTAAGTATTTTAAGTTGGATTTGAGCTCCTGTCCTTCTAACTCCAAGGTCAGTGCAGTCGCTTGATTGACTCCCTGGCCTGCTCTGGTTTACTGATACTGGCTCAGTAAAATTCTGTTAACAGATTTGGAAAGTAAACATAGTATGAAAGACATTACATCTGCTACAATGCTTCCTCCTCTCCTCCCATTTGGATCCCAGCTCAAATGCAATGGGTGAGAACTCTGAAAGGGTGGGAGATAAACCAACTCCTGTTTTTCTCTGAGCAGAATCTCTGGGACTCTACCAGAAGCTCTTTGAAAGCTTGAGTTGCCTATGAAAATGCTGCTGCTGCTGCCATTGCTGTCTTTGCCTCTGTTCCTTCTTCCACCTAATGAGGTTGAGGATGAAGAAAATGATCCATGGAAATTATTAGCTACTTGTTGAGCAAAATAGCTGCTAGGGTAATGAAGGTCATTATTTCCCACTTTTCCATTGGAGTTGTTCCTATATGTCCTTCTAAGATCTATTGGAAATAGATGCATGGAATATTTCAAAATGCTTGAGATGAACCTAGATCAGTGAATCAAAGCTCTCCAGATACCTTTGATCAAAGCTGAGAGTTTTGCATTAAGCTTCTGGGAGATCAGAGATATTGAATCTAACAGATTATTGCTTGCCCTTCATCTCTAAGAGGGTCAATGGCATCAGGAAAATGAGGTCTTAACTGGCTAGTGAATTGAATTTAAGTGAGGCAGGACTGTGAAAAGTAACCAGTTTCACTCTCTCCTCAAGATTCATTTGAATCCAATGGCAAAACATAACTCTGGATGAATGGAAATGGCCCTAGATACAATGAAATACCTTGAACCTTTCCCAGATCTCAGTTTCTATGAAGTATAAATCTTTAAAATACATGGTTAAAATAACAAGATAGGAAATATAGATCAGAATTGAAGTTTTATTCTCTTGGATTTTCTGTAAACTGCTAGGTGGAGCCCATTATCATAATGACCTACTTGAGCAGAGGGAAATGAGGATATTTATACAGCAGCATGGAGGGAGGTGGGGGTACTCAGATATGCATAAATAAGAATAAACAAAACCTTAAACTTCCCTGGAGGTCTCTCTATTATGTTGTGCAAAATTGCATCAAAGAGTATTCATTCTTATACTATTGTACCTTGTCTCACAGAGGACACATTCTTTCATGAGTTAAAGTAATAAGATGGGCTTAAGTCTAAAGAGGGACACATTACATTTGTCACAATAGCTAAGAAAATCAACCTTTGACAAGAAATATAATTTTAACATTCCCCCATTTTGATCAAAGATGATGTCCATCATCTACAGATTAACTAATGGAGGTAAAACAAGGTGCATCTTGGAGGGGGAAATAGCATATCTTGGAAACAGTATTGCTTGGATATGGGCAAGCAACTTAAGGTCTATAAGAGACACAAGGAAGGTCAATGCATTTATAGAGTCAAACAGGCAAGTTACAGACATCACAAAGGAACAATTTACTTTTATTAAATAACCCAAACAAATCAGAAACACAAAAAAAGAGAAAGTAAAAAAAATAACAAAATTCTTTACCATTTATTTTCTTCTAGTGATGTCTCATGACCTTTCCTACCTTGGATTTAAGTCTTTTCCATGACAAATTCACTTTCTTTATAAGATATCATCCTTTCTGGTAAAAGAAATATCTCAAACACAAATTTTATTAGGTCAAGCCTTATTTTTCCCTTGACAAAATATAAAATTTACAATTTCTTAAATGATGGAAATTATAATGTGATTTTTCACTTGTTACATTAGATAGCTTAGTCACAAATAGGAAAACGACTTCATTAAAGATTATCAAATTAAGTTTGCAACATGTACATTTGACAATTTGTTTAGATCAGTGTATATTCAGCATAGTAATCTACAATTAAAACAAATAAGTTTATTTCTCTAAACGAAAATTTTTAAAACAGACCACAATCATCCTTCTTCTGATATTCTAAGTTGTCTAAGATTTCTTAACTTTAAACAAAACTTGAGATAGTTAAGAGAGAGAATCATATCCTAATGTCACAAAATATTTATCATATTGACTTAAATAACCCCTTAGCAACTAGAAAATCTAAAAGGATATTAATTCCATAGAAATATGTACCTGACAACAACTGCCAGAGCTATATACTAGCCTGACTATTATAATTAAATAGTTGCAAGCAAAAATGGCATAAATTCCACCAAATATGAGTATAGAACCTTGCTATAAAGAAAGTAGAGGTTATATGTCGGTGATAAAGTACCTTGAGCCAGGCTTTAAATCTTCCAGGTGAGAAATTTCAAATGTCATGTTTTGGAAAAGCAAGTTAGGAAAGTCCAACCTCAAAACTTGTTGAACAGTTGGTTTTGCAATCTCCCAATGAGAATGTCACCTCCTATATCCATAACTAAACTCCATAGTTTTGCAGACCCTAGAGGCATTAGTCCAACCTAAATTTCATCACTTGGACTCAGACTCAGATAAAAGGACAATTATCAGACTCATGAACTCTTTAATTGCTATTTCCTACAATCAAACGAATTTAGTGCTAAACTTTAGAGTCTGAAGGATCAAAATGTGCCATGTGGTAACTATAATCTTACAGTGGCAAAAATAATATAATTTCACTGACAAATTCACAACTCATTCTATCAATTGGTTCATTTTAAGCATAGTACTTTATAATGAAATAAACAATACTTGAGAATACAAAAAATAGATTATCTCAAATTTCATCTACATCTTTTAATTAAAAAAAGAATTTTGTAGTAGACTATATTCAGTTATTAATCATGTTTAGAACAGACATAAATGCAAACCATTATCTTTTGAAACATTTTAAGCAAGAGAGCATCTTTTATGAGTTTAAGAATTTCAATTAAGAATTTCAAATATTATTCATTTCAAATGTAGCAAAATAGTCATAAGAACAATCAGATTTCCAAGCAGAATAACACATGAAATTCATTAAGCAAAATGTTTCCTTACTTAAATATTATTCCTTATTACAACAGCAAAACATTGAGGATTTCTTAATTATATTTTATAATTTATAAAATCATTATTGATGTAACAATTGTACATATTTTATTTTATAACTTTATTTACTTCTACCCAAATATACTCATGTCATTCTCAAAAAGAAAATGAGTTTCTTCAGGAATTTGAATTATATACTTCTGATAAATTTAACACATTAACATAATCATTACCCATGCCATGAAAATGGCAACAAATTTCACATCAAAAATTGCAAAATTCTTTGTACTGAAAGTAATGTAGATGCTTTCATCTATTGTTAAAAAAATGTTTCATTATTGTAAATGGCAAACTTCCACACTGTTAACCATTAAACTGAGAAATTTTTCTATAAGAGCTATAAGCAGGGACATAGCTAATCAGGTAGAAAAGACCTAGGAAAATGAAGCTCCACAGAAACCTTAAAAGTCTCACTTTATTTCAATAGTTTGGATCAAAATTTATTTCCAAGTTGCTTTTGAAGTAGGGAAAATACATGGAATTCCTATATATATTGAAGAAGGAAATGTTGTTCCATCAGGCAGTGTGACTGCCTTAAGTCTTTTTGCCGTGACTGTGTCAAACAGCTTAGAGACCCTGGCTCCCAACATTGTTCTATAAGAAATCACGAGGGACAGGACTTCAGAATAGCTTGGAAAGACTTGTGTGAACTGATGCTGAGTGAAGTGAGTAGAACCAGAAGAACACTGATGATCAATTATGATGGACTTGTTCATTTCCACAATACAATAAAATCAATTCTAAAAGTCTTGTGCTGGAAATACCATCCATATCCAGAGAAGAAACAAGAGTTTAAATGCAGACCAAAATCTACTATGCATAATTTTTAAAAGATGCCTTATGAATTATGCTACTTTTTCCTCTCTAAATGTTTTTCCTATTTCAATCCTATTATTCTTTCACAACATGATAACATAGCTTTTCTCTTTGTCTTTAGTTCCTAGGAGATTCTGGTTCATTGTGTTCCCAAGGCTGCAGTGTCAATGTTCTCCAACAGGACACTGTGTCAGGACCTTTTGTCAAGGACACATGGAAAAAAAGGGGCCTGTCATAGGAAAAGCTGCTTCATTTGCCTTAGCAAGGTCTTGCAGACCAATGAGGCATCCCTTGGCGATTGCTTTCCCCAGATTCTTGCCATACTTCTGGAGCTTCTTCCGATATTTCTTTTGGGGTTTTCCCCCATCTAGCTGCTCCTTCAGGGGTTGGTAATTAGCTGGAAATGAGGCAAAGAGGGGTGCCTCCTCTCTCCTGGCCTCATCTTGAGGGTCTGAAGTCTGCAGCTGCTCTTCTCCCCCCCCCTCAGTCTTCCCTCCTTCCTCCTCTTCCTCTATTTGTGGATGATGGAGGAGATAAACCTGCTCCTCCTCCTCTTGCTTCTTCCTCAGGAACCAAGGAAGGTATCTGCCATCCCCCTTCCCTCGGGACCTAGTGCCCATGATCATTCTGTATCTGGGGCTGCTGAACTGGGAGGGACTCACCAACTGGCTTCTTGCCCCCAACTCCTTGTCATCCTCACAGGGTTGGTGAACTGCTTCCTGCTGGTCTAGCAAAAAGTGGTGAAGGGCTTGCCTCTGGTGTCTGTCCCAGCTTGCCCTCTGTTCTTGGTCCAGTCTTTCAAGACACTGTGATTCCTCATCCTCTGGCAGGAATTTCCATCTCTCACTGTATTCTCCTGTGATCTTGGATTCCCAGTTCCCAGCAGGGTTCTCCTCCTGAGTAGGAGATTTCTCAGTTTCTTCAAAATGCTTCCCCAAGGGATTCTGAATGTGCTGGAATTTCTCCCTGTAATTATGAGCAGCCTCTTCTACAGGAGACAGAGCATGAGCCTCATGCTCAGGGGTTTGGTGACATCCCTCCTCTTCACAAAAGAGGACTTCCTTGTGAGTGGCACTCTGGTTCTGTCCTTCAGTGCTCTGCAAAAGTTGACAGCTGAGCTGTTTGCCCAGGTCAGGCATCTGGGCTATGTGCTCATTAACTCCAGGGAATTCTCTCAGCTGGGTTACATGTCCACAATCAGGACAAGAGAAAAATGAGGTTTCCACTCTCCTACTCTGGGAGAGACATGCTTGGCAAAAGCTGTGTCCACAACCCATGATGACTGGCTCAGAGATGTAGTTCCTACATATGCTACAGGTGATTTCCTTCAGCATTTCTTGCAGGATCTCCCTAGCAGCAGCCATTCTTCTTTCCAGTTGCTTCTTTTCCGCAGCAACTGAGATGAAGAGACGAGTTCTTGAGGAGAAATGCTTCTGACCAGGGGGATGCTCTGCTTTTATAGAGGGTAGCCCTGCCCCTTTGGTGCCTCCCCACCCCCAAAGGTGTGAATTCCCCTGGACTGGAATACTGAACCACAATGTGCTAAGCCTTGCTGGTTGCAGCAGCCCAGCCCCAGAGTTCACAAGTTTGGTGACTCCTGGTTCGGATGGACAGGTTTTATCAGAATGCACCTGTGTCTGTAAGCAGCAATGCTACAAAAACATTGAAATAGAGACTGATTAAATCCTTTGGTTTCAAATGGAATTACTTCACTAATTGATTTTAACCCAATCATTCCAGCACTCTTTGATTAGTCAATAACAAGTTCCAGATCTAGCCTCCCTTGCTCAGTTTGGGTTTTGAAGACTCAGAAGGTGTATAAATAGCAATTGTTTGCATTCTGGCCAGAAATTCTGAAGATTTTTCCTCCCAAATTGTTTTTTGAGTAGGCAAATTAGCCCATCTTTTGCCTCAATTTTCCCTGAGCCTGAAATCTCTGAATGGGTGTTATTGCTCCTGTCAAAAGTATATTCCTGGTCAAAGTCTGATTTTCTTAGTTATTGTGAGGAGTGGAATGTGTCTTCTTTTAGAATTTGAAAGGAATAGTTTCTTTATATTTCCTTGTGCTTTAACCCATGAAAGAATCTGTCCTCCCTGAGACAAGATGGCATTGTGTAATGATGATATTCTTTGATTGGGATTTTGTACAAACTAATAGAATGACCTCCAGGCAGGTTTCATGTTTTTGTCTATTCCTGTCTATATCCTAGCTTACTGGTTCCCCATTGCTGCTATATTAATATCTTGATCTTCCTCTGCTCAGGGTAGTTATTTCAATAATGGCTTCCATCTATAGATTTATGGTAAATTCCAGAGAATAAAATGTCATATCTAACCTAGAATTTTTGTCATATCTTTTGACCCTATATATTTAAAGTTTAAAGTTCAGCATAGTGACATGGATATGGACAGGAATTTGAGCAGGGACAGATCTTTCTCTACCCAAATATGCTCTTTAGAAGAAAAGAGAATATCTGTAACTTTTCAACTCTGCTCTATTTCCATCCTTTGTTTTAGTTAATAAATGTGGGATTAATCATTTTTGACTTGGAGAGGGGTTAGGCTTCCTTTTAACAAAACTGGGTAATGGGATCCCTAACAAAAAGTTAGGACAGATTTTGAGGCCAGGCAAAGTGGGACTTGCAATTAGGTGAGTGTACAAATTTTTCAACTCAGTTGCTCTATTTTCAAACCTTTGTTTTGGGTAAAGTTGAAATGTTCTTTGGATTTTATCTCTAGTTACTGAAATTGTTCCTTCTGGTAAGGATTTCTTCTGGTTTAAAACCTCTGAGTACTCTTCTGGTTCTTGATATTCTTGCCTCTGGTGTGTATCAACAATTACTGGGTGTGTGGAAATCAGATTTGAAATAATTTTGAAATGTGCTCATATTTGGTAAACTAAGGTTCTAAAAAGATAAAAACCCTAATTACACAGCACTAATTTAAGGAGTTCTCAAAGAGTAATCAAGCTTTTAGTTTCAGAATAGAAGAGGAAAAAATGTAAGTCCTATTCTAATATTAACTGTGTAATATGTGTGTGTGTGTAAATGAAACTAAAATATTATTAATCTAAGGTTTTATTTGATAACATTTGGGGAAAAAATAAGATCCATGGGCAACTGAGTTCATTTCTTGTCCCAGCCTAAAAGAAATGAAAATTCTAAAATGGGAATATTTTTTTTATTTGTTTGGACTTGAAAAAGTTGTTAACATGAGAAAGAGGTAGTATTTCTTTTTTCACCTATTTCTGGGTGTCAGAGAAGAAAATGAGTGAAATAAGAGTAAGAAAGAAAGCTTCTTGAGGTTCAGTCCAAATTCTTTCACTTCTTTTTTTTACTTTATTTACTTTATTTTTTTAATTTTAGAAAGGTTTTATTTATTTTGAGTTTTACAATTTTCCCCCCAATCTCACTTCCCTCCCCCCACCCCCCACAGAAGGCAGTTTGCTAGTCTTTACACCATTTCCATGGCATGGATTGATCTAATTTGAATGTGATGAGAGAGAAAAACATATCCTTAAAGAAGAAGCATATAGTATGAGATATAGCAGAATTATATAATAAGACAATTTTTTAAAAAAATTAAAGGTAATAGTCCTTGTTGGTATGAGCAAGTCTATTAAGCTTGATCATCACTCCCATGTTGCTGTTAGGGTGTACAATGTTCTTCTGGTTCTGCTCATCATGCTCAGCATCATCACTTCATCTTTCCAAAGCTTACTTTCTTCTTCTATCAAAGAAGCTGAGACCTTTAGCTGCCATTGGGATTATGGGATTATGGTAAAGGTCCAAGGTCATGGATGTAAAGTGCTTTGCAAATCCTGCTACATCGCTCTATAAAACCATCAGAGGAAATGCCCCATAACTCACTGGTTTAATAAATGCAACACATGGTAAAATCAAGGATTTGAAATTTATTTATTTATGTTTATTACACTATGGTAATGACTAATTATTATTTTTCTTATTCATCTTTTTTCCTTTCATTTCTGTCAAAATTAAACTCCTGAAAAGTCACAGAATGTTATCTGCCTTTCATTTCCTAAGTGAACTATTGGTGTCACAAAAATGATGTCTTGACTGGCAAGTGAATTAGATTTAAATGAGGCAGGTTTGGATACAGTAAGACACCTTGGACTGTTTAAGTAAAGATCTTTCCCAGGTCTCAGTTTCAGAGTGATTCAGTGATTTCAGACTAGGGGAAAATTGTGCCAAAAGATGGCCTACGCAAAAGAACAATCTGGGAGGGAAGACCTTTAGAATTTCTGTCCAAAACACAAACAATTGATATTTCCATTCACTCTAAGCCATCAAAACCAAACAATGAGCAAGGAACCTGTTATTGATTAATCAGTGAGTGACAGAATGATTTGTTTTGAAAGGCATAGTCAAATAGCTCTATTTCAATACTAAGGTCTTCAAAGTCTGGTTTTCCAGAGCTCTATTACAAAAAATTGTGAAATGGAAACTACAAGAAACAAGAGTTAATTACTCAATTTAAAAAACAATGATAGTATAAAAAGTTAAAACAGAAAAAAAATCTACTCCCCCAAAGTCCAAGACATCTTGTGAGATTTAAGGGATCAAAATTTATATTCCTTTGGACAAAGTACCAAATTATAAGGCTATCATTCCTCATATGGACAGAGGAAAGGGAGGGATATGGAGGAATATGGGTATGAAAGGGGAAAAGAAAGAATCTGCCTACAATCTTTTGTGTACAGGGGGACTATGCACATTGAAAACCCTTTGAGCTAAACTTCCATGTTTTCATTGCTCCTTAAAGAAACAGGAGCACTCTAAGCTTGAGGAAACCTGTTCCATCCCAATAAGAAATCACCAGACTTGTGAATTCTAGGGCTGGACTGTTGGTTTAACCGGTTGAAGTTCAGGATTCCAGTCCAGGGGAATATATACCTTCAAGGGGGAGGCACCGAAGGGGCGGGGCTACCTCCTATAAAAGCATCCTCCTTTTGGGAACATTCTCTTGAGAGGAACTCAAGTCTCTTCATCTCAGTTGCTGTAGAAAAGAAGCAATTGGAGAGAGGAATGGCTGCTGCTAGGGAGATACTGCAAGAAATGCAGAGGGAAATCACCTGTGGCATTTGTAGGAACTACATCTCTGAGCCAGTCATCATGGGGTGTGGACACAGCTTTTGCCAAGCATGTCTCTCCCAGAGTAGGAGAGTGGAAACCTCATTTTTCTCTTGTCCTGATTGTGGACATGTAACCCAGCTGAGAGAATTCCCTGGAGTTAATGAGCACATAGCCCAGATGCCTGACCTGGGCAAACAGCTCACCTGCCAACTTTTGCAGAGCAATGAAGGACAGAACCAGAGTGCTATTCACAAGGAAGTCCTATTTTGTGAAGAGGAGGGATGTCACCAAATCCCTGAGCATGAGGCTTATACTCTGTCTCCTGTAGAAGAAGCTGCTCATAATTACAGGGAGAAATTCCAGCACATTCAGAGTCCCTTGGGGAAGCATTTTGAAGAAACTGAGAAATCTGCTCAGGAGGAGAGCCCTGATGGGAATTGGGAATCCAAGATCACAGGAGAATACAGAGAGAGATGGAAGTTCCTGCCAGAGGATGAAGAATCACAATGTCTTGAAAGACTGGACCAAGAGCAGAGGGCAAGCTGGGACAGACTCTCCCACCAGAGGCAAGCCCTTCACCACTTCTTGCCAGACCAGCAGGAAGCAGCTCATCAGCCCTGTGAGGATGACAAGGAGTTGGGGGCAAGAAGCCAGTTGGTGAGTCCCTCCCAGTTCAGCAGCCCTAGATACAGAATGACCATGGGCACCAGGTCCGGAGGAAAGGGGGACAACAGATACCTTCCCTGGTTCCTGAGGAAGAAGCAAGAGGCAGAGGAGCAGAAGGTTTATCTCCTGTATTACCCACCATTAGAGGGGGAAGAGGGAGGAAAGGAGACTGAGGGGGAAAAAGAGCAGCTGCAGACTTCAGACCCCCCAAGATGAGGCCAGGGGAGAGGAGCCATCCTTCTTTCGTTTGTTCCCAGTGAATTACCAGGTCCTCAAGTTGCAGCCAAATGGAGAAAAGCCCCAAAAGAAATATCAGAAGTTCCAGAAGTGCTGCAAGAACTTGGGGGAAAAGGTAATCACCAAAGGATGGCAATACTTTGTCATTGGCTTGGAAGGACTTGCTAAGGCTTATGAAGGCACCTTTTGGATCACTGGCCTTCCTTTCCTTGGCTCCTGGACAGAAGTCTCTGACAATGTGATAGAGCATTGACACTTCCCTGGGCACAGATTGACCTTGAAACTCCTTGGGACTGAAGAGAGAAAACAATAAAACAAATAAACAAAAAAACATTGTCTTTTATTCTTGTGAAGGTCTAAGAGAAGTGTTAATGAATCAGTCCCTTACCTGTTTTCCTAGCCTTTTAGTCTTGGGACTATTTTGCCACCTATAGAATCCTAGTCAAAGGGAAGGAAGCATGAGTACTGAGATATAGGACCAATATTGCTTAATCCAGAGCACTTCCTTGTGAGTGGCACACTGGTTCTGACCTTCGGTGATCTACCAAAACTGGCAGCTGAGTTGTTTGCCCAAGTCAGCCAACAATCTGAGAAACCTGGAAGTCATAAGAAAGGTAGAATCCAGGTGGGCAAACATAATGGGAAGAGACTCCTAGTACATTAAGATGGGGAGAAATTTTGAGAAACAATATTTGATCCCTTCTGAGGGTGAATCTGGAGTCGTAATACAACTTTTACAGAACGTCTAGAATCCTATTATGAAACCAACATTCAAGATATTGCTCAATGGTGAGATCTTAGCCAAATTGATGAAAAGGAAACTAATACAGGCCATTATTTTGAGTACCAATAAAATAATTATAGAATTCCTGTCAGATTTTGCTAATTTCCAACTCATCTCTTCACTTTTTTTTTTACATCTGCTAGTTTTAAAGCTATAGGTCAGTTAACAACTATATGCAAAAGAATAAAAGTCAAAAGAATGAAAACTTAGGAGGAGAGCACAAAGTAATGGGTGATGTCATTCAAGGATGTTTAAGTGGTAATATTTTGTTGACAACTGCCACCTTCAACTGACAAAGTCTGTTGAGGAGAGCACCACAGACCTAATTGACTCGATGCCTAAACTATTTCCCTTCCCCTGATACTTTTTGGATGAAACCATTAACAGGAGTGAATGAATAAAGATCAGACGTGATCGTAATCTGCCCCTGGAAACTGTCAATGTTGGTTAACAATGTTCAAATTTTGAAAGTCTAACTCTGTCCTCACAACTAGATTTATTTTGAAAGATTAAATCCTGCAAACTATTGCTCTCCATTACCCACAATGACTTTATTTTTTGAGGCCAGAGCACTGTTGCTTTTCCCTTTCTAATTTTTATTCAATTCAACTTTAAATTGTTATTGTAGCTAAGCTCCCTTTTCTATTGTTCTCTAACTACTGCTGATAGACTTGTTTCCCTCAATTGTTCATGGACAGACACAAGAAAATTTGTTTCTCTTCTAATTCTATATTGTGAATAAATATTTTTATTCCTATATTAAAAAATTTTAAAGAAGTAAAAAAAATGAACTGGGTCTGTATTATTCAAAGGGTCCAAGTTTGTCAGCTCACAGTTGGGAGAATCTCATCTCTGTCATGATAGAGATATTCCAGCTAATTAGAGTGAACATCAAAATGGATCCCACATCAGTTGGTGCCTAGGTTACTGTCTAGAGATCTGAAGAGTGAAGGCTACAGATGGCTGGCAGGGGGACGCCACCATCTTGAGGACTCTGCTGGCCATTATGTCTTAGCTGAGCTGCCCTCCAACTCCAGACAATGCTGTTACTGGGAGGTTGAAGTGACTCAGTTCCCTCAGTGGACATTGGGAATCCATACCCTACACTTGAGTGGAATGAACTAGGCCTCCTGAGTTGCTCTGTTCCTGCTTCACTATGTCAAGAAGGAAGAGGACGAGTTATTTCCAAAGCTATCCCAGATCCCTGAAACAACAAGTGAAAAACTTTGTGCCCAGGGTTGAGTGGACCTGAAATATAACTCTAGTACTATTATCTTTTTCATTATGTTCCAGCTCTCCCTTATTTATATGTTCTACCCTATGCCCTTCACTAAGTCAATCAAACCCATCTTTTCGCCTGGAGAAAAGCCCCCTTCTAGGAACAAAGCCTGGAGCCACCACTCTGTCCAATTAACTCTCATCTTTGTGCTTGAATTTTAAAAAGCACATCTCCCTGAGCATTTCTCCTGGGATGAATTCTCAATCCACACCTGGCTCCCTGGCTATGCCCCTTCAATTGCCAGCTTGCCCCTACAATAGCAAGAGAATCACATGCTTCATGAGATGACAGGGTTTGAACTTAGCCCTACTTTTCAGCCTAGTTGATATAAAATGAAATAAATATTTTCTTCTAAGTTTATGCTTATTTAGTTTGATTTCCATTTCTGTGTTGTCTGACTTTCTGGATCCTTTAGGGGCTTTTCTTGGCAAGGATGATGGAATGGTTGCCCACTGCCTTCTCCCTTCATTACATGAATAAGGGAACTGAGGAAAACAGTTAAATGCCATGTCTAGGGTCATAGCTACTAAGTGTTTGAGGCTGCATTTAAAGTCAGAAAAATAAGATTTCTTGTCTCCAGGTTGGGTATTTGATGCATTTTTCTCCAGCTAGTTGCCCTCTTATGCACATCAGAAAAAAAAATCTATTCTTTTCAAAGGGATAATAAATTGGTTGATAAAAGCCCCATGATAAATTTCTACTCCCTGATGTTATTCATAACCCAAGACTAGGAATCTCTGATGTGTTCATGGTCTGTATATTCTGGCCAACATATAGGGGTATGGGAATGGTCATTGAAGGTAGTTAGCTTTTAAGTATTTTTTTCTTTCAGATACAGCAAAAGTCTGTGTATAATTTTTTAGTTCAGATTTCTAAAAGGAAGACTTCTTCAACACCATAATTTAGTTTGAACTTTTACTTTCACTTTTCACTGAGTCTTGCTAAAGGAGAATTGTATTTTCATATTAATTACTACAATATGGGTAATGAAATTATAAATAATTCAGTTTGTAGAGAGCCTTTTCCCAAGGAACTCTGCCTTGAAAATTAGAGAGCAAAGCAACCCAAAGTAATTCCTTAACCAAGACTAGCTTGCATTCTTTTGCTGACCTGTACTTATTTAGTGAAGTAAAGCAGAAAACTAGAACCAGTTTAGTACCCAAGCAAAGTAATAAAGTAGCGCCAAACTCAACAATCAGCATAAACATTGCTACAGGATCAGAGGACATCTGTATTGTATGAGGATGAAAATGAAGATAATCCATGAGGATTATTAGCTTCTTCCTGGCCAAAATAGCTGATAAGGAAGAAGATCATTATTTTCCAGTTTTCCATTTGAGCTGTTCCTGAATGTCCTTTTAAGATCTGTTGGGTATAACTTAATAAAAATATTTCAAAATGCTCCAACTGAACCTAGACCATTGAATCAAGGTTCTCCAGATACCTTTGATCTTAAGCTTCTGGGAGACCACAGAGGTTGGATGACTACCCCAGGTTCACACAGGCAGAAATTTTATCTCTGCTTCAGGATTCCGTGAGGGATGAAGTTCACTTAGTCTTAGAGTCAGAGAGACTTAGATTAAAATTCTTTCTTGGGCCACATCTGGGTCTTTTAACTTAGGAAAGTCACTTCACATCTCAATGCCTTAGAAAACTCTTAGAGACACCAAGTCCCAGAGTAGGTGCCCATTACTACTGGTACAGAAATTTAGTTGCCTTGACTTGCCTGCTTCATAATCCTAGTTAGCATTTGTATAGTGCTTTGAAGAATGACAATGTGCTTTTCACTTGTCATCTCATTGGATCCTGACCCACTGAGATAGGTATTATATCAATACCCACAGAGAAGGAGCCTCAGAAAGAGCAAGTGATTTGGCCCAGGGTCACCCAGATGACAAATACTTGGTGCAGATTGAACTCAGCTCCTCCTGACTCCAAGACCAACACTCTATCCCTTGCGCCAGAAGAAAATAAATACTGCTTCATTGCAATATCTTTGACTGATGAGATTGGAACTGGATGCCCTCTGAGGTTACTTCCTCTATGCATTTTTGATCCTCCCTGGAAAATGTAGTTGCCTCCTTCCATTTTGAGATCCATTCAAAGAAGGCTGTTAGCATTATAAAATGGTAGTATTTCCTTTTTTCACCTATTTTCAAGGTATATTTATTTCAGAGTGAATTAAGAGTGAGGAAGAAAGATTCCTAAGGAAAGGGGTTCAATCCAAATTTTCACACTTCTCACTGATGTCATCACCTAACTTTCTGTCAAATGGGGCTGAGACCTATACATGTATTTGACCTTACAGGACTATTTTAAAGGTCCAAACCCATGTATGTAGAATGCTTTGCAAGTCACTAATACAACAAATGGTAAAATCAGGGCAGCTAGGTGGCATAGTGGATAAAGCACCGGCCCTGGAGTCAGAAGTACCTGAGTTCAAATCCAGCCTCAGACACTTAATAATTACCTAGCTGTGTGGCCTTGGGCAAGCCACTTAAACCTATTGCCTTGAAAAAACTAAAAGAGAGAAAGAGAGAGAGAGAGAGAGAGAGAGAGAGAGAGAGAGAGGATAAATGGAATCAGATAAATTATATATATATATATATATATTTATTTATTTAAGTTTTTGCAAGGAATGGATTTAAGTGACTTGACAAAATCACACAGCTAGGTAATTATTTGTCTGAGGCTAGATTTGAACTCAAGTTGTCCTGACTCCAGGACTGGTACTCTATCCACTGTACCACCCAGCTACACCTGAAAATGGTGTCTTTAACTCAAAAGTAAATTAGATTTAAGTGAGGCAGAGTTGTGCAAACTGACTGGTCCCACTCTCTCCTCCAGTCATCTGGGTCCAATAGCAATGCCAGGTCAGGATGAATGGAAATTGCCCTGGATGTAGTAAAGTATCATGGACTTTTTAAGCAAGTACTCAGTTTCTATGAGATATAAACCTCAAAAATATGGTGTTAAAATAACATGACAGAAGACATGGGTTAGACATGAAAATTTTATTCTCTTTAATTTTCTGTAAACTTCTAGGTAGAGGCCATTATCTTAATGACCAGCCTGAACAGAGGGAGATAAAGATATTTCTATAGCAACAAGGGGAAGGGAGTATAGGGGAGAACAGCATAAATATAAACATAGACAAAAACCTTAAATCTCCCTGTAGCTCATTCTATTGGGTTGAACAAAAATTTCATCAAAGAGTCTTCTTTATACAATGTTATCTTTTATCCCAGAGGGCATATTCTTTCAGGGGTGAAAGTACAAGGTGGGCAACTTAAGTATTCCTTTCAGAATCTAAAGGACACAATCTATTCATCACATTAGCTAAGGAAATCAAACTTTGACAAGGAATAATTTTTACATTCCTCTATTTTGATCAAAGATGATGTCATTATGTCACCTACAGATCAATTGAGGAAGGAGAAAGGAGCATCTTGGAGGGGGGATAGAATATCTTAGAATTGCTAGGATATAGGAAGGCAAGGTCTAGGGGGGGCAAAATGATGGTCAATCCATTTACAAAGTCAAAGGGGCAAATTACAGAAATCAAAAGGGGGCAAGTCCCTTTAAATAATCCATACAAATGGGGCAGCTAGGTGGCGTAGTGGATAAAGCACCGGCCCTGGAGTCAGGAGTACATGGGTTCAAATCTGGTCTCAGACACTTAATAATTACCTAGCTGTGTGGCCTTGGGCAAGCCACTTAACCCCGTTTGCCTTGCAAAAACCTAAAAGAAAATAATAATAATAAGGGGGAGAAAATAAATAATATAAAATTCTCTTTGTGAGGAATGTAGGGCATTGTTGGTCTTCACAGGGTGGAGGGGGGAATGGAGGGGGAAATTTGAAATCCATTACAGAGGGGGGATGGCTCCAGCCTATCACAAAATGAGAATTTTCCTAATTCCATTCCAGAGATGACAAACCCAAGATTAGAAAACTCCAGTTCTTAACTGGTCAAGAATGACCTAGAGATCTTGACCTAATGCAAGTGAGTTTGCACAATTAGATAATTGAATATTATCCCCCCACACCCCCTGTGATGATTGGGGTTCATCAGCATATCAAGCATTGTATGATGGGGGGGGTAATCATAATAGGGGCTTGTCATGGGATGGGTGGACCTCTTAGATTATAACTCAAACTCTTGAGAGCCTATGAAAATCCAAGAGGGAGGGGAGTTTCTGAAGACAATGCTACCTTGTGCTTCCTGCTAGGTGAGGCACCCAAATCCTGCAGGATTCATGAATAAAATCTACAATTTTTCTGTCACTCTAGGAGATTTTTCTTCCTTTCATTTATAACTCTTCCATTTCTTTTCTTCTGGAGTCATCATCTAATAGGATTTTTTATCTCAAATTCCAGGCTCTTCTATGTAAAATTCAATCTGCTTATAGATATACTCCTTTCTGGTAAAAGAAATATTTCATACATAAATTTTATCAGATCAAATTTTATTTTTCCATTGAAGAAACACGAAATTTAGAACTTCATAGTTCATGGAAATTAGTTTGATTTTCCAAATGTGACAGAGAGAACTTGGTCAAAAAAGGAAAAACAAATTCTACTTTAGAAGAGATTTCATTAAAGAATGCCAAATTTCCTTGAGTTAACAATATATACAATTGATAATCATTTTTAATAATATATATTAAATAAGTGTTATACTATTAAAAGTTTTAACTTTTTTCCATTGAAGAAATACGAAATGTAGAACTTCTTAATTCATGGAAATTTCAACAGGTATTACTAATTTCCAATATAACAAGAAAGTCATAAGAATAATCAAATATCCAAGTAAGGTGACACATGAATTTCATTAAATATGCTATTTTCTTACTGAAATATTATTTCTTAGAACAACAGCAAAATAGCAGAGATTTTCTTAACTGTTATGAACATAACTTTATATATTTTATGTGTATTTACTTCTATCCATATATACTCATATCATTCTCAAATGTCATTGTCAAAAAGGAAATTATTTTCTTCAAGAATTTGAATTATATACACTTGTGATAAATTTAACACAGTTCTGCCTGTGAAGAATCATTCAGACTGAGGAAAGCAAGAGTGGAAATAAAACAAAAATTTATTTAAAAGGTTACAAGACATAGGAAGGTTGAGAGAGAGAGAGATAAAAGAACTGCCAAGCAGTATTGACTGGGCCATGGTCAGAGAAGACTGTGGTCCTGATCTTCAGTCCAGTCCAGGTTTTTATGTCTTGCCTCTCTTCTATACCATCTACTGGGCCTGGAATTAGGTAGAGGGTAAAGCCTAAAGAAATTACAATACAGATGTTACATTAAACAATGAATCAATGGTACTGGTGATCTCCACCCAATTTGAGATTACAAATTGTTTCTGTTAAAATTATAATTCTCTACTTCTAGTCAATTTACATCTCAAGAGTCAATTTATATCTCCACCCAAGTTCTTTGTTACATTCACAATTCTCTTCATCTTTCCCCTGCATCAATAATTCATACCTATGCCATGATAATGGCAACAAATTCCACATCAAAAATAGTAAAATCCTTTCTACAGACAATAATTTAGATGTTTTTATCTAGTGATAAAATAATAAAATCATTCATCTAATGATATCTAATGATAAAAAGTTTGCAAATGGTAAACTTCCCCATTCAGTACCTTGAAAACAAGAAAAATTTTTCATGGGAACTATAAATCAGGGACATAGCTAATTAAGCGGACAAGATTAAGACAAAGGAAGGAAGATTCCACAGAAACCTTCAACATCTCACTTCATTACAATATTTTGATCAAAAGGGAATTCCCAGTTGTTTTTGAAGTAAGGGAAATGTTAAGAGAAATATGTTCTATAATTTGTTTACATTAAGACTGACCTCCCCCACCCCCCTCATTCCATTGTCCAAGGTAGGGGATGAGGTCAATGAATCATTTTAGTAAAATACCTGGCCCCTCCCTGCCAAGGACTCCAGTTAATTCCTTCTCACAGGAACAAAAGCCCCTATTAAAAAACAGTGAATTCCTTCCTTAACTTGAAAGGATTGTCTTTGACCTATCACCCCTCATGCACATATACTTAACTACCTCATCTTTTACCTCATCTCTGCTCTCTTGAGCTATGCACCCCCATCTATTTTTCCTATATTCTCCTTAAAAGCTTGTTCACTCTTCATTTGGGTTGTTTGTGTTTCTGTGAGAAGCTAATCTGCTTTAGGGGAGCATCATCACCCCTTTAGTCTTTTCTACTTCTTCTCCCTAGTTTGCTTATTTTCCTGGAAAGCTAACCCACTCTCGGGGAGGGAGATCCCCTGCTTTTATGCCCATCCTTACTGCTAAAACCTTGATGACTAGGAGAAAACCAGTCTGTTGTTGGGAAGTAACATTCCCCCAAATAACAAATAACAATTCATGTCCTATACTTTTCCTTACTGCTCAACTTTCATGGTGGATTTGGATATTGAGGTTGTTTAGAAATCTGTGGTTTAATGCCTTTTAGTCTCTCTTTCCCTTTAGTTCACAGCAATACTCAAAAAAACCCATAAAACCCTTTTTGTCCCCTATGAACCTTTTTCGGAAACTTGTGAACTTTTGCTGGTGACTTGTGGATATTTTTGTAGTAACCTATGAACCTTTTGTAAATAAACTGGAAATTTTTGACTTAAAGTCTCCTTTTCTTACCCTCCTGAGTCTTTAAATCTGGAGATTTATTTTTTAAAGGATTGAATATTTTATTTTATTTTTTATTAGGTTTTTTTCTTTACCCTCCAATGGGGTTAAGTGACTTGCCCAAGGCCACACAGCTAGGTAATTATTAAGTGTCTGAGGTCAGATTTGGCCGGTGCTCTATCCACTGTGCTACCTAGCTGCCCCTATTTTTTTATTTTTTAAAGATTTTATTTATTTTGAGTTTTACAATTTTCCCCCTAATCTTGCTTCCCTCCCCCACCCCAACAGAAGGCAATTAAGAGGAATCATATCCTTAAGGAAGAAAAATAAAGTATAAGAGCAAGATTACATACAGATTTTTTTTTTCTAAATTAAAAGTAATAGTCCTTGATATTTGTTCAAACTCCACAATTCTTTCTCTGGATACAGATGGTATTCTCCATTGTAGACAGCCCCAAATTGTCCCTGATTGTTGCACTGATGGAATGAGCAAGTCCATCAAGGTTGATCATCACCCCCATGTTGCTGTTAGGATGTACAGTGTTTTTCTGGTTCTGCTCATCTCACTCAGCATCAGCTCATGCAAATCCCTCCAGACTTCCCTGAATGCCCATCCCTCCTGGTTTCTAATAGAACAATAGTGTTCCATGACATACATATACCACAGTTTGCTAAATCATTCCCCAATTGACTGACATTTACTTGATTTCCAATTCTTTGCCACTACAAACAAAGCTGCTATGAATATTTGTGTACAAGTGATGTCTTTACCCTTTTTCATGATCTCTTCAAGATATAGACCAGTAGTAGTATTGCTGGATCAAAGAGTATGTACATTTTTGTTGCCCTTTGGGCATAATTCCAAATTTCTCTCCAGAAAGGTTGGATGAGTTCACAACTCCACCAACAATGTATTAGTGTCCTGTCCCAGATTTCCCACATCCCTTCCAACATTGATCATTGTCCTTTCTGGTCATATTGGCCAATCTGAGAAGTCTGAGGTGGTACCTCAGAGATGCTTTAATTTGTATTTCTCTAGTAAGTAATGATTTAGAGCAAGTTTTCACATGACTATGGATTGCTTTGATTTCTTTATCTGTAAATTGCCTTTGTATATCCTTTGACCAATGAATCTGGAAATTTCTTAACCCAAAATGAATCCAAGTAGATCATTAAAGCCTCTCTCCCCAAGCCTATGCTCCTAACTTCATTTTGAGTCACATTCCTTGAGAGCAAAAGAATTGCTATCAACAATTAATAGGTAAGTGTTACTGTCTAGAGTCAAATGACCTTCACTACAACCAGAGTTTCCCTAATTTCTTTTTAGAAATCAGAGAGCTTGGTTTAAGATCACTTCAAAGCTGAGAAGTTTATTAATACAGTAATACTAAATTTCTCTTAAAATGAGAACAAAATAAATTACATCTGGGTTTCCCAGATATTAGAGATTCCAGTTAGAATTCAATTATTTAGTATTATTTTTGCACAACAGTTATTGAGTGACTATAGCAAGAGGAAGTTTGAATATGTGGCTGCCTTTTTTTTTGATTCCTTAAAACACTAAGATCCAGTGTCCTCATGGTGATCTCCTTTTTGATTCTTTAAAATGCTAAGATCTGTCTCCACAGAGTGACTTATCAGACTTATCAGCTGTCTCTATTACTTTTAAACTTTGCTCACTTGCATTTTCCCCAAAAGACTTTTTAAACTACGAAGTACTCAGAAATAGCCTTCTTAAAATTTTAAAAGTTCACAATAATGAAAGAATTTCACACACTATTTTTAAAAAGCATTGTTTTATTAAATTTCTAATTTTTTCCAAACTCAGGGGTATTTTCCTCTCAAAGACTCCAGGTGTCTCATTCCGTCATTTTCAGTAACTACAAAACTTCTGGGAGACATGCTATTGCTTATTCTATTATAGAAATACATAAAATGGTGTATCTGACCAAGCTGTAACTCAGTTAAGACCAGTCAGAAAAATCCAATAAGTATCCTAACTTTAGAATCAGATAAAGTTGTTATTTTGGTTACAATGGAGGACAGCTAGGTGGCACAGTGGATAGAGTACTGACCTTGGAGTCAGGAGGACAGGTGTTGAATTCAGTCCCAGACATTTGACTCTTACTTACTGTGTGACCTTGGGCAAGTCACCTTAACCTTCCCATCCAGGGCCATCTCCAGTCTTCCTGATTCATATCTGGCCACTGGATCCAGATGGGCTCTGGAGGAGAAAGTGAGGCTGCTGACAGCACAGCACCCCCCTCACTCAAATCTAATTCACATGCTTATGGCATCACCTCCCTCCCTGATGTCATGATCTTCTTCAAAAATAGAGGATAGCATTAATTTATAAGAGATTTCTTCTGTGTGTTTGATAATACAATTTTAAATTCCTAGATTTTTAGCTTCTAAATCTGTTCTTACTAATAATCCTAGTTGTTACATTTACCAATACTTCTTTATATCAGAACATTTAGATACTCAAAATACACAATTATGCATATTAAAAATTTAAATACATAAGTTTTAATATACATAATACACATTTTTATGCATAAATGTACATTTCAATAATGCACAGATCAACCCAAATATATAGTATAGCTTTAATACATTTCTTAATGTCAATTAACAATTAGTAGGTAGACCAATGTCTTTTTCCCTTTAAGGATTAATTCTTGGCTCTGAAAAACTCAACAGATTTTTATCTTGGAGCCCTTTCTCTTAAGTTAAACCTGATTTATTAACTTATTTCTAAAGGGAAAGATTATCTTTGTGCAGTTTCTCACAGAAATAAAAATCATCATACCATTTCTTTAAAATAGTCTAGCATGGAACTAGACCCTAAATCTTGAAAATGATGACATACTAAATTAGATATAATCTGCTATTGCTTATTCATTTTAAATTAGTCTTTTTTAAAAAATTTAAATTCAAAAACTCATACAAATAAAAGGAGTAAGTCACATTTTAGAATTTTTGTTTCTTTTAGATTGGAACTTGAAATGAACCCAGTTGCCCATGCATCTTATTTTTTCCAAATAGTATCAAATAAAACCTTATATTAATAATAACATTTCAAATTTAAATGTATATATGCATGCATATATAGATATATGCACATATTTAAGCAGTTAATATTAGCATAAGATTTACAATTTTGTATGTTCTATCTGAAACCAAAAATTTGATTACTCCTTGATAACTCCTTAAATGAGTGCTGTGCTATTAGAGGTTTTATGATGTTAGAATCTTAATTTAAATATGAGCTCCTCTCAAATTTATTTCAAATCTGGGTTCTACACTCCCAGTATGTTTTGTCATATGTGTGTATGTGTGTGTGTGTGTGTGTGTGTGTGTGTGTGTGTGTATGATGCAGAGAAAACTGGGCATGGCAGTGATGAGATCAGTTGGAGACAACTTTGTAAATCTTTTCTTTGCATTGTAAAGGGAATCTTCCTTCCTTTATCATCTAATTTAGGCCATACCGGAGGACCTGACCTTCAACCTGGTTTGAGTTGCATTGTTTTTTGGTGGGGCAGTCAAGTTGCACTGGCCCTGGAAGACCATACAAAAAAGACCCTTCTCCAAAAGGCAAAATCTCCAAAGAGAGACTTGGGTCATTCCCAGGTCACACCCCCTCCCAAGGACTTTGGGAGAGAAATTAAGGAGATCCAAGAGAGGGAGGGATTGGTCCCTTTTTTACCTTACAGTCTCCTGCTGAATCCTGGCCAGCTGGCCTGGCCAATTCAATCAGCAACCAAGTGGTCTTCTCTTTAAACTTTTTTTTTAACTTTCCTATTACTTTCTTAATATGCTGTAACTTTCTTTAATAAATCTCTATTTTTCTTTCCAAAAACTGCATTCCCCAGTTTGAGTCACGATTCGTCAAGGGGCAGATCGGAACCCAAGAAACAAATCAGCGGTGACATGTATATATTTACATTTTATATATATGTTTCATTTACCTAAAATATCAAATTACAAAAACTTTTACAATCTTGTTCAAATTGTTGTCAAATTTTGATAAATTACTCAAAAAAGTAGCAATACAATATTTTCAAGTTACTTCCTGTTTTACATGGTGAGGAAAAAGACATTTCTTAAAATTTAAAATACTGAAATAAGAACCATAATTTTCATCAAAATATTCTACTTTTTATAGTATACCGTTCAAATTCTACAGTATATTTTACATTAAACAATCCTGAATTTGTAACTTGTATAAACTTTAAAATACCCAATCAAACCCTAACTACCAGTTCTATTATTTTGAGTCCCATTTTCTTCAAACAAACTTTGCTTTATAAAAGCCTTGCTACAGAGAAGACAGCCTCCAAGTGAATAAGATAAAAGAAACTACTCAGCATGATTGCCAGAGGCAAAATTTAAATTGAATAGCCATTTCTATCCAAGTTAGGAATAGGAAAAACAGACTTTCTTTCTTCAAAATTATAATTTCTGTATTAATATAATCCATGGTGCCTACATCGCAGACTTCAAGAGAGAAATTATAATTCTCCCCCCATTTTATAGCTGTAAAAAAAAATCCTTGAAGCAAAAATGACAAATCACTAGAGTCCACTTCTCTGCTAGGAGAGGGAAAATAAAAGCAGAAAAGAGTTGGCCAAATAAGGATATAGAAAAAACAAACCAGGTAAAAACAGATTTTTAAAGAGAGCAAAGAGAACTTTTTTTGTTTTTAATCTTAACCACTACCATTCTCTCTGAGGGAAAATGGTAGGATTCCTGAGACCCTTCCTAGGAGTTCTCCCCACTTCGGCTAGATTTTTAGGTCTTGTTTGCCTTATGCAAAGAGAAAAAGGAGACAAGTGACAAGTGACTGGAGTCCACGTGAAGAAATCTCATCTCTTTCTAAACTCTAGTGCTAGTTCATAACAGAAATACCAGTATTAAGAAGAGCAACAAATATCAGTAAACAGACACACACAAACAAAAGGGAAATTATTTGAACAAAGTTTCACATATTGGGGTGCCAGAGGTACAAATCCTAAGACAACAAAAGAACCCTGTTTTGCTCTCATCCCAGATGGTCTCAGAATCACAAACACACAAATGAGAGGAAGGGAACACTCAAATCAAGTCTCATATTATTGGGTGTCAGTAACTTCAAACAAACACAAAAACCAGAGGAGTACTAAAGAGGTCATAAATCAGAGGAAATTCTTCCCAGAGGAGAAGAATTTCAGTATCTAGTGGTAAAATTCAGAGAATATTTCAACTTTACCCAAGACAAAGTTTCAAAAAATAGAGCAATTGCATTGAAAAAATGGTAGACACCTCATTGCAAGGTCAATTTTGGTTGGCCTCAAAATCTGTCTTAACTTTATGCAACATTGTTAAAAGGGACTCAGGGACTCTATCCCCTTTCCAAGTCAAAATTGACTAACCCCACATCTATTGACTAAAACTCAAAAATAAAGCTGAAATATGAAAGGTTACAGACTTCTTTCCTTCCAAGGAGGATATTTAGCTGAAGGAGGAGGACCTGTCCCTGTTCAAATTTCGGTCCATGTGCCTGTTCCTGCACTAAACTGTAAACTTTAAAAATATGGGGTTAAATAATGTGACAGAAAATATGGTTAAACATGAAGTTTTAATCTCTAGAATTTACCCTACACTTTTATAAGGAGGCCATTATGGTAATGGCCACACTGAGTAGAGGGAAATCAGGATATTTACAGAGCAGCAGAAGGGGCTGGATGGTGGCCATCAAAGACTTAGGGCAAACCTGTTCAGACTTGAAGAGAATATCCCATCCCTAGTATGCTAGAGATCCTCCAGCAATTCAGAGTAGACATCAGAATGGTTCCCATATCTGCTGATGCCTGTGTGACTATTTCTGAGGATCTGAAGAGTGTGGTGATGGCAGAGAGCTGGCAGGGGGACACCAGCCATCTGGGGACTCTGCTGGTCACTTTGCCTTTGCTGAACAGGCCTTCAACTCAGACAGCAATTCCCTCAGTTGACAGTGGAGATCCATACCCCACACTTGATGGACAGGAATGAGGACTCCTGTCCTGCTCTGTTCCTGCTTAGCTGGGTCAAGAAGGATGAGGATTTCTATTTGCAAAGTTCTCCCAGATCCCTGAACCATCAAGTGAAAGGTCCTATGCTCCGGGTCCAGGGGTATCTGTAATATAACCCTGGTACTATTATCTTTTTTTTCTTGCAAGGCAATGGGATTAAGTGGCTTGCCCAAGGCCATACAGCTAGGTAATTATTAAATGTCTGAGGCTGGATTTGAACTCAGGTACTCCTGACTCCAGGGTCAGTGCTCTATCCACTGCGCCACCTAGCCACCCCTGATTTCCATTTCTTTCAGTACTGTCCAACTCTCTATGACCCCATTGGGGGGTTTCTTAGCAAAGATGATGGAGTGGTTTGGTTCTAAATCCCAAAGAGATCATTAAAAAAGGGAGAAAGACCAAAATGCACAAAAAATATTTGTAGCAACTCTTTTTGTAATGCCAAAGAATTGGAAATTGAGAGAATATCAATCTACTGGGAATGGTTGAACAAGTAATGGTATATGAATGAGATGGGGTAATATTGTCCTGTAAGAAATCATGAACTGCCAGATTTCAAAAGAGTCTGGGAAGACTGCTATGAATTGATGCTGACTAAAGTAAGCAGAACCAGGAGAAGAATTTATATTTTAATAGAAACATTATATGATGATCAACTCTCAAGTGTCTAACCTTGGAAGGAAGTCATGGTATGACTATAAATGCTATACCTGCTTCACTGCTTCCTCCTTTCATCCCATTTGGGTCCCAGTTCAAATACATTGGGGAGAAAACTCTTAAATGGTGAGAAACAAATCAAATCCTGTTTTCTGTGACTAGAACCTTTGGGACTATGACAGGAGCTCTTTGAAACATGGAGTTGCCTGATGACCATGCTCCAGTGGCTACTGCCACCTCAGTTGCTTCTGCTATCTTGTGAAGATGATAGTTGGGAAATTTTAGCTACTTCATGATCAAAATAGCTGATAAAATAGGAAGATCATTATTTCTCAGTTTTACATTTGAGTTGTACCTCTAAGTCCTTCAAAGATCTGTTGGAAGTAGAAATAACTTGTTAAAACATGGAATATTACAGAATACATGAACTAAACCTAGTTCAGTGAATCAAGTCTCTCTACAATTTCCTTTGACCGAAGCTAAGGCTTTTGCCTTGAGCTTCTGGGGGAGCAGAGAGGTTGGACGATTTGGTCAGGGTCACACAAGCAGAAATTTGATCTCTGCTTCAGGATTCAAGAGCTAACATTTTCAATGTTAAGCCATGTTGCCTATCCTGAGATATGCATAGGAACCTGACCTCAGAGTCAAGGAGATTTAAGTTCATATCCTTTCCTGGGACCCATCTGGGTCTGTTACCTTAGGAAAGTCACTATCAGTGCCTCAAAAAATTCTTAGAAACTAAGTCCCAGAGGAGGTTCCCATTACTATCGTTAGAGGAATGTGGACAATTCCTTGCCTTGATTTGCCTGCATCATGCACAGTGCTTAAAGTTGGCAAAGTGCTTTTCATTTATTACCTCATTGGATCCTGACCACAATCCAGTGAAATAGGTAGTTTATCAATTCTTATGATAAAGGGGCAGCATTTTTATTTCAGAGAAGATAATAAGTGAGTCAATGAATAGCAATCTACTGCCCAGTAGGGGACCAAGACTGAAGACCAGGATAGAGATAGAAGACCTGGATAGAGGCCACAAGGCAGAAAGAGATCCCAGGGGATCCCTGAACCAGTACTGGGAACTGGAATGAGTATCAACTGGCAGTTCTGTTGTCCATTACCCAGATCCTGGTCATAATTCCTGGATAAAGAGAAGTTGGAGTTGCAAATGAGAGATCCCTTAGCTGTATTTGAAGTAAAATGTGACAGATGTGACTGAGCCCAAGAGTGGAGGGAGAATTCTGTTCTAACCATTAGCCTTGCACCAGAACTTTCAGTGGAATAACTAGGACAAGAAATCAATACCAAAGGAGAATCTAGAAATTCCAGAAATTTAGTCTCTCTCTGAACTTGTAAATCTCAGCAGGCTGCTAACCATAATTCACTCCAACAACTTTCTACTGAAAAACAATCACAGGGGCATCCAGGTGGCACAGTGGGTAGAGCACCAGCCCTGGAGTACAGAGCACTGAGTTCAAATTTGACTTCAGACACTTAATAATTACCTAGCTGTGTGGCCTTGGGCAAGCCACTTAACCCCATTGCCTTGCAAAAAAAAAAAACAAAACTAAAAAAAAAAGAAAAAAGAAAATCAATCACACACTCATTTTGACAGACTCAAATCTGAGTAAGGAACTTGAAGAGGTCAGAGTAAAAGAACAGTGTATAAATTTCTCCCCAGATTAATTCACTTTGGAAGAACCAAAAAAGTTGCATCCTCTCATGGTGAGTTATGAAAACAGCAGAAGATTAAAAAAAAATACAATCTCAGATAAGATATCACCCTCCCCATTCTAACACTAACAAAGGTCAAAATTAATGTTAGCTAGTAAAATGAATAAACAAAAATAAATCTCATTGTGACAAGGAAACATAAGACACAAACAGAAAATATCAAATTGAAAATGGTTGCAGTTAAAGTTCCAAAGAAAAATGTAAATTGGACACAAGTCCAACAAATATTCTTGGAATAATTAAAGTCAAATAAGAACAGGAAAGAAAAATGAGAAAAAGAAATTGATAAAGACTATTATGATTTACAAAATATTGGTACAAATATGAAAATAAAGGTAAGCATTGCTGACAACAGACATTTTCTGGTCTATTTTGACTATTCCATTACTTTCTATGAAAATAAAACCTGTCTTCTTTTAAACAATTTGCTCCAGACACTCTTCTTAGAACAAATGCCACCCTTTCCCCAAGGAACACTAAGAGAGAGGAGACAATCAAATTGCAACAAATTGATCAGACCTATACTACAGAGAACATTAAAGAAATGCCAGAAAATATGGGGAGTGATTAATAGAGTCCAAAAAGATTTGTTCAGGTTTTTTTCAAAATTTGGGAAACCATAAACCCAAGCTCATTTCTACTATAATCTCATTAAATCTCAGCAACCTATTCTTAATCCCATTTGTTGTTTTGCATGATTTTTATCATGAAAAGAAAAAAAAATAATTATGTATTAGTTTGATAACCTTCCTATATAATTATATTTATGTGTAAAACTTTTTGAAGAATATTTTTTCTCTAATCATCTCTTTTCCTGCCACCTAATTTATGTTATTATTTTGTTCTACTTGAAGAGAAATCCAGGTTCTCACCCCTGACCTGATGGTTTAACTAAGTGTTCTGAAAAATAAAATTTCATTCTATTGTTTCTATAGCAACCATCTCAAATTCATCTGCTTTCTTTAAAAGACCAACGTTTCTAGCTAATGTTGTTTTATTATTCTTATTTTTATTGAATTTTACAATTTTTTCCTCTAATCTCGCTTCCCCCCCCCCCCCCCACACACACACACCTCCACAGAAAGTAGTCTGGTAGTCTTTGATCAAAATTGAATGTGTTGAGAAAGAAGTCATATCCCTAAGGATATAACTCTGAGGTATGACCTCATACCTATCAGATTGGTCAATATAACTAAAAAAGAAAAATAGTCAATATTGAAGGGGATGTTGGGAAACTGGGAAACTGTTAGTGGAGCTGTGGACTGATGTGACTTTTCCGGAGAGGAAATTTAGAATGATGTCCAAAGGGCAATGAAACTGTGCATACTCTTTGATCTAGCAATACCACTACTAGGTCTGTATCCCAAAGTATTCACACAAAAAGGGTAAAACAATCCTACATGTACAAAAATATTTATAGCAACTATTTTCATAGTGTCAAAGAACTGGAAATTGAGGGGATGCCCATTAACTGGGGAATGACTGAACAAATTGTGACATATGAATGTCAATAACACTATTGTTCTATAAGAAATCGTGAAGGATGGAACTTCAGAATAGCCTGGAAAGACTTGCATAAACTGATACTGAGTGAAGTGAGCTGAACCAAAAGAACATATACACAGGAACAGCCACAATGGGTGATGATCAGCTATGATGGACTTGCTCATTTCAGCAGTACAATAAACAAAGACAATTTTAAAAGACTTGTGATGGAAAATGTCATCCATATTCAGAGAGGGAACTGTGGAGTTTAAATGCAGACCAAAGCTTACTATTTTCAATTATTAAAAGTTGTCTTGGGGTGGCTAGGTGGCATAGTGGATAAAGCACCAGCCCTAGAGTCAGGTCTTAGACACTTAATAATTACCTAGCTGTGTGGCCTTGGACAAGCCACTTAACCCCCTTTGCCTTGAAAAAACAAAAAAAAAAGTTGTCTTATGTATTATGCCTTTTTTCTCTCTATTTTTTCCCATTTCAAATTTATTCTTCTTTCACAACATGATTAATATGAATTTATGTTTGACACAGTTATAAATGTATAACTTATATTAAATTACTTTCTGCCAGGGGGAGGGGAGAAAGAAGGGAGAGAGGGAGAAAAATATAAAGCTCACAAACTTTTCAAAAAATGATTGTTAGAAACTATCTTTGCATATAGTTAGAAAATAAAGAAATATTTTTGAAAAAGATGTACCACCAACTCCTTTTTTTAATAGTTCTGAAAAACATAAAAGGAGTGTTTTGGTATAGTGGATAAAAATTAGACCTTAGAATGAAGAAACATTGTGACACAGTCTAGCCTTTGATTCACACTGACTTTATGACCCCTGGGCAAATCACTTAACTTCCTAGTGCTCCCCCAAAACTATCTTAAAATAAAAATTTGCAGAAAAATTGTCAACCTAAGTTGGTAGAGGAAGTGTCTCATCATGATTTCCCTACACCAATTAAAAAAAAATCATAGATTATGGTCAAAAGAACAAAGAACAACTCAAAAATCTGCATACAGTCATAGAGTGTATCCAAAAAGAATGAATTCAGGTATATATTGAAATTAAATATAAATAACTTTTTTCTTAACTAAAAAATTTTTAAATCCTGCTTATAAAAATTTCATCATGTTGTTTCATAAACTTCACCATGCTTAACAATTCATTTCAGAAACCATGTGCACTCCATGAATGATAGTAGCCTTAAAATATTTTTATAGTTTAAAGATTAAATTTAAAAATTAAATTAAAATACAAATTTTAAAAATTAAATTTATAATTTAAGAAACAATGTGTACAGAGGGTTCAATTTGTTTCTGATTTGATATCTGAATAAAATTATAGTAATAATGAAGTCAAAATAAGTCTCAAAACTTAAGAAATATTGATCCATAATGACATAAGAGAGGGTAGGTAACAGAGAGAGTCAAGAGAGATTCTGGTGTTCATTTCACTACTTTCAAACTTTTTAGATCACATAAGAAAACAACAGTGTTCAATGACAAAAAGACTTGACCATCTTCAACATCATGAGTTATGGATATTATTTGCCTTTTCTACTGAAACATGATCTGGTCAAGGAGAGTCATCCACCTAATGAAAATAATCCTTCCACAGTATTTTATTCTTTGTGGTTGCCAAGGACTACTGAGTGAACCAATGAAAACAAACTGATAAAAATGAGTGATTTCTGTTTCGAAAGGCAACTTGTTGTAAAGGCTAGAATCACATAACTTCAGAATTAAAGAGTGATTTCCATTGCCATCTAGTTTAACTCATGTGTAAGAGGAATTCTCACTACAAAAAAAAAATAGTCTTTCTGCTTTTGCTTAAAGGTTTCTGATGAGGGGGTAGCCAACTACTTCCTAAGGCAGTCCATTCCTCTTATAAATAATGCCATTTGTTAGGAAAGAGTTTTTGGTTGTTGGCATGGAGTAGGGGTAGGAGGTTGTTATTATATCAAGACTAAAGGTTCTACTTTGTAATTTTCTTCCATCATCCCTGATTCTGCCATCTGAGACCAAACAAGTGCTGAACATGGAGGCAGAAAGACAAAGAATTACCTCAGACATTTGCAGACAGTGTAAGTTAAGACAAGATATGAAAGGGACTCTCAAGGAAAAGTTAATGCCTGGATATAGGAAATTTTATTTAACCTAGAGGGTAGGAGAGCAGTGGTGGAGAAAGATGGAGTGAGTATTCAGTTGTCTTTTGGTTCTCAAATATTTTGATCTCAGTCCTACTTTTACTTCTCTTAAAAATTATTGAGGAAGGGCCCCTTCTCCCCACAAAGAGATTTTGGGAATGCAATTTATTTATATCTATTAAAATTTACCATATTAGAATTAAAACATTATGAAAAGAGTTTTGATCTCACAGAACCCCTGAAGGGATATATATATGCATCTTTTATGTCCTGGAATCCATCTAGTCACAAATAACACATTTATATACACATACTGGTATAGATAAAAAAATGTGTATGTACACAAATATATGTCTATATGTATATTGTATATGGATATAGATATATAGACATAGACATAGATATAGATGTAGACGTAGATGTAGATATAGATATAGATATAGACAGACATAGACATAGATATAGAAATAGACATAGATATAGATGATATATAGATATAGATGATATATAGATAGATATAGAGATAGAGCTAGATGATATATAGATATAGATGATATATAGAGATAGAGATAGAGATAGATATAGTTATAGGTATAGATATATACATATGATCAGTTGGGTGGCAAAGTTGTTAAAGTGCCAGCCTTGAAATCAGGAAGACCTGAATTCAAATCCATCCTCAGACACTGATTTGTATGATTCTAAGCAAGTCATTTCACCTTGTTTGCCTTAGTTCCTTCATCTAAAGAATGAGCTGGAGGAAAAGATGGCAAAACAGCCAGTATCTTTGCCAAGAAAATCCCCCAAAATGGGGTCACAAAGAGTTGTACTGATATAACTGAACTACAACAACAACAAACAAACAACTAAGCCCAAATCCCAGACTTTTTTTCCCCAGTTTTCCTAACAGTTTTTTTGATTTCTTGGATGAATTGTTGAAGTTTTTAATGAAATTTTATTTAGAATCTGGTTTATAGTTCTACTGTGATCTCTCCTTCTCTTGTTTAAGTGTTAATCATATATTTTTCCTCTTAAAAGGAGTCCACAGAATGTTTACTTTCTCAGATTTTCAGAATAATATGTATGATATTGGTGTTTAATTGCTAGTTAAATGTTTAATAGAATTCTGCAAATCAATCAAAACCTTTGGTTTTCTTTTCATGATATTTTTATTTCTATTTCTGAGACTGGATTATTTAATATTTCTGGTTATTCTGTTGACTTGGGGAATTTCTATTTTTTAAGGTATTCTTCTATTTCTTCTGTGTTCAAGGAACTGTGCTAAGAAGAGGGGAGGCATTCATCATTCAAATCACAGCTGTAACCCTAGGATTTCATTGGATACCTTGATAATTCAATAGCTTTCCATCTTTTCCACAGGATAAGCAATATTCTATCTTCTCTTTCCTGCAAATAGACATTTCAGGTGGAAGAGAATCTAGTTTGAAAAAGGGACCCCAAAGCTGCAGCCATCCTTTTTTTCTTTTTAGCTTTCTATTTGTTTTAGACCTTTCCTAGATTTTTGCATAGCCTTGCAAGGACATCATAAACTTTCAAGGGCACCACTGTACAGGATGACAAAGCAAATCTTTAATGATTGCAGTGGAAGATTAAAAAAACCCCAACACCTTATTGATGTCTTTTGTGTAAAGAATAGAAGGAACAGAAGAGGAAGTTGGTTCCTGCTTAATTGATTCACCCTTTTCCCAGTCTAGGAGATGAAATCACAGAAGGAGTCAGGTAATGGAGAGAAAAGGTGTTAATGATGTTTTTTAAAGTGCAAAAACAAGCCTATCCCCTTGTTATTCTATTATGAAATAATGAGACTTTATATAGGGCTTTAAGGTTTTGCAAAGAACCTGCTTGTGAAATCTCATTTGGTCCTCACAATAATCCTGCGGAATAAGTATTATAATTATCTCCACTTTACAGAGGAAGAAACTGAGGCTGAGAGACATTCAGTGATTTATCTATGTTTCAGAGCTAGTGTGTATCTGAGGCAGGATTAAAATTTAGATATTTTTTATTCAAAGTCCATTATGCCACTTAGCTGCTTTATACAAAGAATAAAGAGGGCGACTTGATGAAACTGGAAAGGCAATTAGGCAACAGATAACTTCATCTGGCCACACCTCTTATGTTCTTTAAAATTGCTTAGCCAGGTAGTCCTGGACACAGTCAAGTTTTGAGAAGTGTTTTCTTTGCTCCTATATAAGTTAGCAGGAGACAGAAGGATCAGTGGGACTGACTCCATGATCAGTAGGAGATACCATGTCTAACTGGGTTATCAGAATTATCAGAGAGAAGGAGCTTCAAAGAGTGGGACTTTTAGTAGGAAAAAAAGTATGGATTTAAGAAAGAATTATACTTGGGAGTCAAGTCTGTCTGGGTCAAGGCCCCAAATGAGAGAACCACCCAGAAGAGAAGTTATACTAATTGGGAAGCAACCTGATGTCACTAAGTGATAGACATTGGGATATTGACATACTGGGATCTACAGTGGTCTTGGTCACATGAATTCTCTATCCAAAGTGTCAAACACATGGTGCACCAGCCTTTAGGTGACCCCCTAAAGCCACCTGAATCAGATGATAATGTAAATTAGAATGCTTAACAGAATAAATAATGCAATACAACATAATGTTTATCCATGGATGGTTTACTAAGTTAATATAGGTCAAGGACATCTATTTCTATTTGAGGTTGACACCAGTCTGCTCCATGTTTTCTTCCCTCCCACTTTTCCAAAGTCATGTTCATTCTTCCCATGGACATTATTTCTATTTGTGGGAGAAGTTTTCCATGTCTTGGGTGAGGGGAATGCTGTGTAATTATTCTTAGTATATAATCATAATAAGTGCTTTCCCATTGAATGAATTGTGTCTACTGGGGGCCATCACCAAACATCCCGATCTCCTATCTTGTCACTGGACTCCCCTGTGACTTTGAAATAGAGGGTAAAAGTCTGATAACTTTGCACAGCTCCGCCTCAATGAAATCCAATTCACTTGCAAATCAAAATATCGCCCTCCTGATGTCATTGGCCCTCTTCAAGAAGGAAGAACAACAACAACCACAAACAAAAATTGTTTCTATTGGCTTAGTATTATTAAAGAAAGCTCATGAGTGGAGGTCTTAGGAGGTCATAACCATGGAATTTTCCCTAAAATCTTCTAAAACTAAATGGAGGAAGGGGGCAGAGGGGATAGAACATTAGCCTGGAGTCAGGAGAACCTGAATTCAAAACTGGTCTCAGACACTTAATACTTACTTAACTGTGTGACCTTGGGCAAGTCACTTAGCCCCATTACCTTGCAAAAAAAAAACTAAATTGGGAGGTATAGTCAAAGGAGATGCCATATTTGTTTTCATATCACCTACAATTTACAATTATCAGTCACAGCTCCTCTTCTAAAAGAACTATCCCATGTAATAATAAATGAAAAAGAAAAAATCACTTCAGAAAAAATAAACAATACATAAACCAAATTTTATATATGTTGATCCACAACCATATTCTCCCAATAACTGTAAAGAAGGGAGGAATGTATATCCTTGCATGTCTTCCTTGAGGACCAGCATGGTAACTGTAATTTCACAATATTCAGTTTTGATCCTGTAAGTATTATTCTTTCTATTCCTACTTTTTAGTAATTTATTATTCCATTTTTTCTGGTTTTAGTAACTTCAGTTTGCATAAATTCATAAGCTTCTTCATATTTCTCATCTTTTCTTAAGGCACAGTTGTATTCAATTAAGTTACATCTGTGTACACTGAATTTTTTAATCATCCAAGTAACAGGCATCTACTTTCTTTCTAGTAGCTTACCATTCTAAATATGTAACAGGGACTGGATAGTGAGAAATCAACCCTTGGGGTATACATCATATGCTCTGCCCACTGGAAATCCATGTACATGATTGTTAAGGCTCCTTCTGAAAATGTTTGAAGGTGCCTAATAGAGGGGACCTTAGCCTAGAATCAGAACATTTTCAGGTAGCTTGTCTATTTTCTGTTGGCTTACTGTATGGTGACCCAAAAAAAAACCTCTTAATTAGTTATTGAGCTGAAACTGATATGTATACATAAAGCTCTGAATGGATGAAATTTCTTCCTTCCCTGGAAGTTTTTGGGTGAGGAGGAAAAATTACTGCAAGTTCTTAGGAATGAAGAAATACCATTTCCCTTATCTACCCCCATATCTCTAGCCTTTGGTCACCATGTGACCACTTCTTGTATTCCTATATGCCCCATGGCTACTTGTTTCTTCTGTCTCTGACATATTCTTTTTGTCCTCTTGATTTTAGGAAAATGAATATAAGAGATGGATAGAATCAAATATGACCTTGTGACTCTTGAAAGGTCAGATTGCCATTGTTCAGTCATTTCAGTAGTGTTCAACTCTGTGACACTATTTTGGGATTTTCATGACAAAGATACTGGATTGATTTGCCATTTCCTTATTTGGCTCATTTTACAGAGAGGAAACTGAGAAAAACAGGATTAAGTGACTTGCCTAGGTTATCACATAGCTGTAAATGTCTGAGGTCATATTTAGACTCAGGTCTTCCTGACTTCAGGCCCCACTGTGCAACTTTGCTGTCCTTGAAAGGTAAGAAGAAACCTATAAAAATGATATCCTTGGCAGTGTTGTGCAATAGCTACAGAAGCCGAGAATGGTTTTGATCCAGGATTCAAACAATGCACTGTATTTGACTCAGGTCCAGTAGTGTATTGTTCTTGCTGTTGTTTGACCTTCATTTTGAAAGAGGACCAGTGACTTCCTGAGGATGATATCTTGACTTGCTATGAATTGGATTTAAATGACATGGATCTGTGCAAAGTCCTAAGTCTCATTCTCTCTTCCAGAGTCAACTAAGTCAAAAATTATTCAATAATCAATCGATCAACATTCATTAAATGCCTATTGGGTGCTAGATTTTTTTTTTGTTAAGTGTTAGAGATACAAAAAGAGGTAAAAGACTACCCTCAAGGAACTAACAATCTAATGGAACAAATATTTTTTTCCTATAAGCAAGGAAGCAAGGTATGTTATAAGAATCCAGAAGTTCACTTAGAAATAATGCTTTGTAGCAACCATTTTGAGTTTGAGTTCACTCCATAATGACTAAGGTAATAAAAGAGGAGTGGGATCCTGATTTCATAGTTCGGGGGTGGGGGTGGTCAGGGATTGTAGGGGAGAGGGATTCTAAGATGTAAGAAGGTAGATAGTGAGGAGCTAGGTAATAAAGGATTTTGAATGCCAAAATAGGAATTTATATCTAATCCTAGATGGGACAAGGAAGAAATGGGTTTTTATTGAGCTTGGAGATGACATAGGCAGAACTGAGTTTTAAGAAAATCACTTTGTTGGATGAAGGGAGAATGGAATGGAATGGAAAGATATTTGAGGCAGGCAAATCCACTAATGAGCTATTGCAATAATCTAAGCATTAGAACTATACCAGGGAGGTGGCAGTATCAGAAAGAAAGGCACATGTGCATAAGATACTACAAAGGTAAAACTGGCAGACCTTGACAACAATTTGGATATGAAGGGTAAAAGAGAGCAAAGAGACCCCTAAGCCTATATATACTTTATGTAGGACCTCATTTTGGATAAACATTTTGCCTTTTGCATTTTTGCATCCTACTAACCAGATTCTCCACTCAAGACTTTATTGTTAAGGTTACGGGAATATCCTAGTTTTCAGGTCCCATTAGTGTAAAAAATGATTATATCTCTTTGGTGTTAATAATTGATTATTGAATTAGGATCAAGGTTTTTTTTTTTCCCCTTCTAGTAATCAAAGAAAATTTTAAAAAAATTTAAGTTTGAACTAAGGGGTAGCATTCCTGCTCACTGATTTTTCTCAGACAGATCTGGCAAAATGTAGATTCTCCCTTTTGTCAGACAAAGGATGTAGAAATTGATTGGTCTTTTTGACTAAGACTTGGGTGATCCAGGTTACATGTTCCAAGACCCTATTATTATATAGCCCACCCTTTCATTGTAATATCCATTTTCTCATTAAGTGTTAGCCAATCAGAGTTGATTGCCATTCCCCAGGCTCACCTACTCTTCAAAGTGCATATAAACTTTGAGTCCACCATCAAAAGAGGCCTTTGTTCTAAGAGAGATGGCCAAATGACCATCCTTTTATTGATAACATATTGGTCTTATTAATAAAATGATTAACCTAGAAACAAAGTCTCTCAAACATTTTTAAAATATCACCCTAGAGAAAAATGAGCATTTTTTCTTCCTCTTGTTTTGTACAGAAGTTAGTTTTTCCAATACAATTTCTTTTATTTTAGAAAGATTTTTATTTATTTTGAGTTTTACAATTTTTCCCCTAATCTTGCTTCCTTCCCCCCACTCCCACAGAAGGCAGTCTGTTAGTCTTTACATTGTTTCCATGGTATACATTGATCTAAGTTGAATGTGATGAGAGAGAAATCATATCCTTAAGGAAGAAAAATAAAGTATAAGAGATAGCAAAATTAAATAATAAGATAATCCCCCCCCAAATTAAAGGTCTTTGGTCTTTGTTCAAACTCTACAATTCTTTCTCTGGATAGAGATAGTAGTCTCCATCACAGAGAGCCCCAAATTGTCCCTGATTGTTGCACTGATGGAATGAGCAAGTCCATCAGGGTTGATCATCATCCCCCATGTTGCTGTTAGGGTATACAAGGTTTTTCTGGTTCTGCTCATCTCACTCAGCATCAGTTCATGCAAATCCTTCCAGGCTTCCCTGAATTCCCATCCCTCCTGGTTTCTTTCTTTTTTTTTAAAGAAAGATTTTATTTATTTTAAGTTTTACAATTTGCCCCCTCCCCATTCTTGCTTCCCTCCTTCCACACCCCACAGAAGGCAGTCTGTTAGTCTTTACATTGTTTCCATGGTATACATTGATCTAAGTTGAATGTGATGAGAGAGAAATCATATCCTTAAGGAAGAAAAATAAAGTATAAGAGATAGCAAAATTAAATAATAAGATAATCCCCCCCCCCCCAAATTAAAGGTCTTTGGTCTTTGTTCAAACTCTACAATTCTTTCTCTGGATAGAGATAGTAGTCTCCATCACAGAGAGCCCCAAATTGTCCCTGATTGTTGCACTGATGGAATGAGCAAGTCCATCAGGGTTGATCATCATCCCCCATGTTGCTGTTAGGGTATACAAGGTTTTTCTGGTTCTGCTCATCTCACTCAGCATCAGTTCATGCAAATCCTTCCAGGCTTCCCTGAATTCCCATCCCTCCTGGTTTCTTTCTTTTTTTTTAAAGAAAGATTTTATTTATTTTAAGTTTTACAATTTGCCCCCTCCCCATTCTTGCTTCCCTCCTTCCACACCCCACAGAAGGCAGTCTGTTAGTCTTTACATTGTTTCCATGGTATACATTGATCCAAGTTGAATGTGATGAGAGAGGAATCATATCCTTAAGGAAGAAAAATAAAGTATAAGTGATAGCAAAATTATATAATAAGATAACGGTCCCCCCCCCCAAATTGAAGGTAGTAGTCTTTGTTCAAACTCCACAATTTTTTTCTCTGGATAGAGATGGCATTCTCCATCACAGATAGCCCAAAATTGTCCCTGAGTCCATCAAGATTGATCACCACTCCCATGTTGCTGTTAGGGTGTATAATGATTTTATGCTTCTGCTCATTTCGCTCAGCATCAGTTCATGCAAATTGTTCCAGGCTTCCCTGAATTCCCATGCCTCCTGGTTTCTAATAGAACAATAGTGTATACCATGACATACATATACCACAGTTTGTTAAGTCATTCCCCAATTGAAGGACATTTACTTAACTTCCAATTCTTTGCCACTACCAAACAGGGCTGCTATGAATATTCTTGTACAAGTGATGGTTTTGCCCTTTTTCATGATTTCTTCAGGGTATAGACCCAGTAGTGGTATTGATGGATTAAAGGGTGCACGTTTTTGTTGCCTTTTGGGCATAATTTCAAATTGTTCTCCAGAAAGTTTGGATGAGTTCACAGCTCCACCAATAATGTATTAGTGTCCCAGATTTCCCACATCCCTTCCAACATTGAAAATTGTCCTTTCTGGTCATATTGGCCAGTCTGAGAGGTGTGAGGTGATTCCCCAGAGATGCTTTCTTTTGCCCAATGCAATTTCTTTACAGGCAACAATTTATTTGATTTTTTGAATTTGCTTTTTTTGCCTTTTTGAATTCTGATATACCAATGTTTGTTGTATTGTTCTATTATAAGTATTAATAATACAACTAATATCAGAATTATGGAATTTGAAATCTTTATATAATGGTGCTGGATGCATCAATGCTCATTTTCCCCCTCCTTCTGCATATAAATAGACCTTTTTAATTTGAGATCCTTAGAGATTGCAGATCCAAAGATTAAGGTTTGCTTGCTGGTCTATAAACCAGAACTAATCAACTCCATTGTCTAGAGCCTTTGCTCTGAGCTTGCTTTAGTCCTGTTTGCTCTTAAACTGGAGATAGAATGGATTCAGAATTCCTTTTGGGTTTCCCTTGCTATGTCAGGGAGTCATTGGAGAATTTTGGAGAGTCCTAGGTAGAAAGGGACACCTAGAGATTTTTCTTTACAGAATTAGAGTTGGATTCTCTATGTGTTTCTCAGCTCCTTAAAACAATGTGTACTCTAAATCGTTTCAGAGAACCAGAAGATTTTAGTGTTCCCTTTGTCAAAAGAGATACTTGGAGATTTTGTCTGGAGCACCAGCTGAATGTCTAAGGTATTTTGAAGGTACCTAGGTGCCCTGGGATAATAAAAAGACAGATCAAGTAAAGTAAGCCAGGATGGAAAAAAAGGAGTAGAAAAGTGCCCTGATATACTAAATCTTTAGCCCCTAGGTGAATGCTTTGCTATAACATTTATTACTCATATATATTACTCATATATACATTTATCAAGCTTTCAGATAAGATCTAACAATTACTCCAACTGTTTTATCTAAGATGTGCTCATTAGTTCTCGATCTTGGGTGAAATCTTCTACTGAGTCAGTTTGCTACTACTGGCCTGGGCCAAGCAAGTCATGATTTAGAATTGGATCCTGTTATCCTTGGATGTGACTGTTAATGATAGACCACCAAGTATTCTAGATGTTGAACTTCTGGTAGCTCTTTTAGACTTTTAAAAACTGATAAAGTTGTAACCCAGCTCCCTTTGCCTCTGATACTTATTTCCCTAAGATCAGGGGAAAATGAATACCACATAAATAGAAACAATAGAAATAGTTATGCATTCATATTTACTTGGAAGCTGGGGAGGGAAGAAAAAGAAATAAATATTTATTAAGCAACCACTGTGCTAAGCACTTTAAAAATGTTTTTCGTTTGATCCCTCTTTGATTTATGCTTTACAAATTTATCTCATTTGATCCTCACAACAACCTGAGAAAAAGGTGCTATTGTTATATATGAGGAGATAAAGGCAGTCAGTTAGATTACTTGCCCAGGGTCACACAGCTAGTAAGTTTCTGGGGTCATACTTGAATTTAGGTTTTCCTGTCTCCAAGTCCAGGGTTCTATCTATTATGCCACCTAGTTGTCTCTAGTGAGAAGATAAACCAGTTCTACAAGAGATTCATATCACCGAATTTGTTCCAAAGATTTTCCCCACCTAAAGGACATTCTTCTCTATTTGAAAGATACCAGGGAAGAAAAAGAATATGTCCAATCATACCTATAGTATGCACACTCAATTCTGACTCAACAAATAAAATAATTTTTTTCCACCATACAATAATAAGTGATGAAAATGAAGGCCCTCCAATATGATGAAGTTTTGATTATAGACTCACCAAGTCTCTACTCAGATTGATAGCAAATAACCATATATTGTTGGGCACACTAATGAGCTCCATTGACCAGTCCTCTGATAGAAATGTTTTGCTGTTAATGGAACTTTTATTTTTTATTATGTCATAGTTGGGGTCTATATCTCACTGTGAAATCTCTAGTTGAAAAGTTATAGGCATTTTAATCATTTTCTTAGCATATTTCCAAATTGTTTTCCAGAATGATTGAGTCAATTCACAGCTGCAGAAGAGGTTTCTAAGAATGATATAATTTATTCACAGATACTTCCTGTTATTTCAACCCTTTTGCCCACCTAATGCTAACCAAGAGTGTATTCTGTAAAGCATGAGGCCCACAGGAAATCCCTTGCAAATTCTGGAGCAGTTCTCATTCTTGGGGTAGTCCTCAATGCTATTTCCTGAGAAACACAATATTCTCTGGCTGAAACCCAGAAACCTATGAGGGTGCATGCATCTGACAAGGTGAAAAATACATTGAAAGGTTTTTCAAAGACCAAAAACAGGGTGAGGAAAATAAATTGTAAAAAATTGGTGAATGGCACTTTAAAATAAAAAAGGTAAATTGTATACATGAGGGTTGTTATTTTTGTCTCTCATAGGTAGAAAAGATACCTGCAAATCTGAATAATAGTTTTCTGAAAATGAGCAGGGGACAAACTATAGAGACTAAGGAATAAAAGAGATGCAGAAGGCAGAAACAAAAAGGTCTCTAACCATGCCTAAATAAATTTTTAGATTTTTCCAGACACACAAGCAGCTCAAAACTTTGGTAGGAATTTTACAAACACTACCATAGAATATAGATTTATAGACCATTCAATGATTTTTTGATATACTGTCTAAGGTAAACTTTACCAGATTGTATTCATCTTGAGAATGATGGCTAGGAGATTAAAGACTCAGAGTCAAGGTATTCAACTGTGTCCAAAGCCTAATCTTTTCCAGGTAGTATTCAGTTACCATTTAAATTTGAACAACTGATGGAGATGTTTCAGCTCAGTTGCCTATTTATATTTTTTTTCATTTTTTCCAAGTTTTGCCAGGTCAACTTAAAAAGATACAAATATTTTTGTTGCTCAGCATGTACCCCTTGATATATTTTTCATTCTGAAATAAAATTAAAATTTAGAACCATTGTTTCCTAAGTTAACAATGGAATATGTCAAGACAGGATGTTTTTCTCCTTTATATTTTGCTTCCAAGAGCAGAGAAAGTCTATAGAAGCCAAGGACATGACCATTAGTCATAACTGAGGTTCCATTAGATCAGTTGGTTTTGACTTCACCTGATATGGAAATAGACCTTTAGAGTAGGCACAGTTCATACTTGTTGCCAAATAAAAACAGCTTGAAAGTATTTATTCAATGAATGGAATAGTCTAACAGTACTTCATATTTATGAAGCATTTTAGGAATTTTTTTGATTGAAAATAATCTTATAACTTTTAATTCTAATATAAGTATTTAATTCTATTCTTTTTCTTTTTTTAGGTTTTTTACAAGGCAATGGGGTTAAGTGGCTTGCCCAAGGCCACACAGCTAAGTAATTATTAAGTGTATGAGGTAGGATTTGAACTCAGGTGCTCCTGACTCCAGGGCTGGTGCTCTAGCCACTGTGCCACCTAGCTGCTTCAATTCTAGTCTATTCTTACAAGTTTTAATTCTACCCTAAGAATTTTGATTGATGTTAAGATCCCATAATAAAAATAGGTAATTTCAATTATGTGAAACTGAAAGTTTTTCCATGAATAAAATTATTGCAATGAGGTTAAGAAAGAAAAGTGGTAGATTTGGGAAAGATCTTTGTATTAAATGTCTTGTTCTTTATTTTATAACTAAGAGATGACAAGATATCTAGCAAAATATGCAAATCCAAAGACCAATCTCCAATAGATAAGTGGTCAAAGAATATTAATGATAAGAAAAAAATGCCAACTCATTAAAAATAAAAGACATCAAATCAAAATAATTGTGAGAATTTCCTTAATGCCCACAAAATTGGCAAAGATGACAAAATATTGGAAGTTAATGCTACAAGAGCTACTGAAAGATGGGCACACTAATGTACAATTGATAGAATTGTAAATTGGTCCAAGCATTCCAAATTGGAATGCAATTTGGAATTGTGCAAAGAAAGAAAGAGCCTAAAGAATCCACAAAGTTTTATCTGGAAATTCCACTGCAAGAACTTAGCCCAAAAAAGTAAATGACGAAAGAAAACCCTATATGCACCAAAATATTTGTAGCAGTATGATTTTAAGTCTTCAAGACCTGGGTACAAAATAGCAGTTTAACTATTAGGTAATGGCTAAGCAAGTTCTAACATATGAAAGTAATAGAATATTACTGTGCTATAAGAAAATTTTAATATGATGGATTTATATAAACTAAGTATGGAAGACATGTAAATCAATGAAAATAAAATAAACAGAATCAGGAAAATAATGTATACAATGACCATAATTGAATAATACAATAATTGAAATTGAATGCTATGAAATAACAATGATCAAGTCTTCCCTTAAAAAATAGAAATTTGTAACCTTTAACTTCCTTTCAATAGTAGGGGTTTTTTTTGGGGGGGGTGGAGTTCAATGGATATGGAGCACTGTAGCATGTCAGATTTTTGCAGGGTGGTTACTTTTGTAGAACTTTTTTCCCCCCTCTGTTCTTCTTTGTATAAAAGATGACTTCTTGGTTGGAGGAAGGCAGAGGAATACACTGGGAAATATAGATGGTGTAAAAATAAAATCTGTCAATAAAATTTTATTTTAAAACATGAACAAATGGAGGTAACTAGAAGTTAAATAGGTTATATGAATTTTTTTTAATGGAGCACTTTTAAGACTCATCGTCTGGTATTCGTTCTTTTTTTTTTTAGGTTTTTGCAAGGCAAAGGGGTTAAGTGTCTGGTGTTCATTTTAAGAAAGATTTTAATAATTTGGAAAGTTTATAGAGGAGGGCAATCAGTATGGGGAAAGGGCTATAGATAATTCCAAGAGTATCTGTTGAAGAGATTAGGAGTATTTAGACTAGAGAAAAGAAAACTAAGGAGGGTACATATTGTTCTTTTTTTTTAGTTTTTGCAAGACAATGGGGTTAAGTGACTTGCCCAAGATCACATAGCTAAGTAATTATTAAGTATATGAGGTTAAATTTGAACTCAGGTCCTCCTCACTTCAGGGCCTCTATCTACTGCACCACCCAGCTGCCTCTCAACTTTGATTCTTTTTGAAAATTATTTTCTATATCATGTTTCTACTCTCCATAAGAATATTGGCACTAAAAATCATGGGTTTAGTTGCCCCACATATTGTTCCTTTTGGATAGTTGAAGATAGGAGAAAGGAATAGATTTATTAGGCCTCAGACAATATGTAGAACTACGAATAATGGTTGGAGTTTTAGAGGTAAATAGAATGATCCCACTGCATCCTAACTCTGCCAATAGATTGTCTTATCTGTTTTACCTACTTTATCAATTATTTTCAATATCCAGTATGTTGTCCAAAATATGTCCAAAACTGAACATGTCCAAAAGAGAACACTGTATCTCCTGAATCCAGGCATTATCCCTGGCTGATCCCCATGCCTCTTCACTTCCAACTACTGACTTCCTTGTTTTCCCTTTAAGTATCCTTTAAAAATCCCACCTTTTAGAGGAAGGCTTTCCCAACCCTTCCTTCTGTTAATTATTTCCTAATTATCCCGAATGAAGCTTGTTTGTACATATTTCTCTTTGCTTGTTCCCTCCACTAGGATATAAACTCACTGAGGACAAGAACTAGCTGTTGCCTCTTTTCATATTCCCCAGCACTTAGTAGAGTGCTGGGACACTTATCTGGCACATAGTAGGTGCCTAATATTTATTGATTGAGATTTAAGTTCAATGCAAAGAAAACTATGACATCACTTAAATATACTCAATAGTGTAATGACTGCTTCAGGATTCTTTGGGTTCCTCTTCATTGAAGATTTTAAAGAGGAGACTGTATGGTCATTTTCTGAGGATTTTTTTTATTTTTTAAGGCAATGGGGTTAAGTGACTTGCCCAAAGTCACCCAGCTAGACAGTTAATAAGTGTCTGAGGTTCTTCTGACTCCAAGGCTGGTGCTTGATCCACTTCACCATCTAGGGGCCCCAAAAGGAATCTTTAGCAAGTGTGAACTGAACCAGATGGCCTTTGAGGTTCTCTCCAACTCTAATATTCTGTGATTGAATCCTTTTTTCCAGATTTTCTGGATTTACCTGACAGCATGAGCAGCAATGAAAATCAACACTAAGATACGTGCCATTACAAGATCTGAGTCAATCAAGGTGATACCTCCCCATTGTTTATATAAATGTTGATGCTTCAACTCTTAAGATGCCTCAGTGCACCTCCCCTTTGCCTTCTTTTTTCCTAGAGAAGATGTTCTTACAACCTCTGGGTGGCAGCAACAACCTACAGGAAACTGGAGTTTTGTCAAGTCAGAGAAAGTCTTGCCCTAGATTAGTTTCACTTTAATGTTCTTGTGTGTAAATAGGTGCCTTCCCCACTAATCACTAATTCCCATTTATGTGGGATGATCTCATGGCAGCAGGTCCCTGCCTTATTAGTTCCTCCCTGTATTCTATAAGCTAAGCTTAATTATATTTGCAACCCAATTTTGGTCAGGTACAGACTTAATTGCAATGCCTATTCTTAGTCTATCCCCTGAATTGCTTTGATCTGTGGATTTTGGCAGCAACCAAACTGAGTCCTCCACCCCCTCTTACTGGAAAGGAGCAATATTCTCCCCCAAGAACACAGTCTAAGTAGGTGTAAGCAATTAGTGTTATAAACACACTGGCTGTTAGAATCAGGAGTCCCAATAAAAGGACTTGATCTAGTGATTTTAGTAAGTCTATTATTTATTCTCTGAAGTGGGGGAAACATTGAGAACACATCTCAAACTTTACCTGTAGTCAATTAGCATAGGTTTTTTTTATTCAATGATGATGATGATGATGATGAGCACTTTAAAGTTTGAAAAGTATTTTATATATACATTAAAAAGATACTACATCTACTAATTATCACTATTTTATTATACAACATAACAATTATTAAATAAATAAATATATTATTATATTATATATATATTATTATATATTATATATTATTATATATTATATTATTATATCAATAGTATTATTGATAATTATTTCAATATTATTGTATCAAAAAATGATAATTTGAATAATAGAACACTGCCAATAATTACTATTAATTATTATAGATAACCTTTAAATGTTCTTATTATATGCTAGGAACTGTGGTAAGTATTTTACAAGTTTATCTCATATGACTTTCACAACTGTCCTGGGAGGTAGATGCTATCATTATCCTCATTTTCTAGATGAAGAAACCAAGACTGAGAGGGGTTAAATGACTTGACCTAGGTCAAACAGCTAGCAAGTGTCTGAGGCAAGATTTGAAATTATTCCTCTTTGTTGTCGTTTACAAGGCAAAGTGTGCCCAAGGTCACTAGGGAATTATTAAGTGTCTGAACTCAGATTTGAACTCAGTTCCAGGGTCCATGAACTACTGTGCTTTCTGAGTTTGAATAACCAATAAAAAGCAGACAGATTTGTTAAGTAGGTTCATGCCTCTTAATGAAACCAACATTCCATTCTATGCTTGGAATTCCATGAATGGTTTAATGAGTACTACTGCCTTCTTCCTTAGAGAAGATGCTTTTGCTGCCTAGAGTAAGACTAATGATTATTTCTATAATTACTATCTCCTTTTCTAGCTCTGCCATATTTACACCCAACTCCTGATTCCTTAGCCCCAGACTTAAGCTCACCCTTCTCTGGCAGGTTGGCAGAATCACCATGTATGTAAGATATTTTTGTGCTTACGATGAATATTACTCTTCTCTCATTATACTTGGTAACCTGCACCCCCAACCAATTATTGCTCCTTACACTTCTAATTCTTGGGAGACTAACCTCAACCAATGCTCTGCCTAATCCATTCCAGCTCGCTTTTGATAGCAAAGGGAATTTTCTGAGCTTTGTTCAAAGAAATAATGTTTGGCTTTGGGTCTAGCCCATTCATTCCAACTACATCCAATGCAGTGGTGCCTCAAATGAAAAAGGGTCAGGTATTGTCATAAGTGGGTACCTAGGTGGCACAGCTCCAACCCCCCCAATCCAGGAAAATTTACCTTTCTGAGTTCAAATCTGCCTCATACACTGACTAGATGTACATGCCTGGTCAAGTACTTAACCCTGTTTACCTCAGTTTCATCAGTTGTAAAATGAACTGGACTGGGAATGGCAAACCACTCCATTATCTTTGCCAAGGAAACCCCAAATGGGGCTACAGAGAATCAGACATGACTGAAATGGCTTAACAATTTGTCATAAGAATTAATTATTACAGTTTATCCTCTTTTTCCTTCTCATTTCAGGAACTATCACTGAGTAAGAAGTGAATAGGAGATATTCAATTTCAACCATTCCCAGTATCTTTTAGGCTGTTAGTCTGAAATCCATTCCAATGTTCAAAGAAGCCAGGATTTGGAGGTAAGTGAAATTTTCAAATGATATGAAATTTCTCATCTGCAGAATGAGTGTGCATTAGTCAGAAGAACCCACCTTGGTGGAAGAGAATGGAATGGCAACAGACAAGCAGCCACATTTGGTAACTACTAGGCATTCATAGAGAGGGACCACTTGGGCAGTGATGGAGTCAGGACTGACAAGTGATGCTGAAAGTATCATAAAGATCTAGAGACAGGGATTATTGAGTGATTTGTCCAATTAAATGTAGAGTTACTTCTTTTTTCCTTTATTTTTTCCAATTACATGTAGTTTTCAACATTCATTTTTTCTAAGATTTTGAGTTCCACATTTTTCTCCCTTCCTTCCCTCCTCCCTTCTTTTGAGAATGAGTAATCTGATATGATTATACCTGTACAACTATGTTGAATATATTTCCATATTAGTCATGTTGTGAAAAAAGAATAAAAAAATGGAAAAAAACTCATGAGAGGAAAAAATGAAACACATTTTAAAAAATTGATAATAGCATGCTTTGATCTCTATTTAGACTCCATAACACTTTCTCTGGATATGGATGGTATTATTCACCACAAGTCTTTTAGAATTGTTTTTGATCATTGTACTGCTATAGCATTATAGTTGATCATTTCACATTGTTGCTATTAATGTGCAGAATTTTCTCCTGGTTCTGCTTACTCACTCAGCATCAATTCATAATCTCCACTCAAACTTATCTGCCTCAAGTGTGATTTTATGAACCACTAGATATTGTATATGCACTCTCCGTATTGGATCATTGGAAAATTATATATGGTATCTCCAACCCCCCCAATCCAATTAATATTTTTAAGAAATATTTTGTGAAAAAAAATCATTACATTTAATATACAAGACAGTACAAAGAAGAACTGTAAATGAAACTATGAATCTATCACCTACAATGTTTTATTACTATGTCACTAGGTGGCATAGGGGTCAGAGAAAGTGCTGGACTTGAAGTCAGAAAGACTCATCTTCCTAAATTCAAATCTAGCCTTCGACACTATCTAGGTGACCCTGGGTAAGTCATTTAACCCTGTTTACCTTAATTTCCTCATCTGTCTGGGGAAGGAAATAGCAAACCATTCCAATCTCTTTGCTAAGAAAATCCCAAATAGGATCCTGAAGAATTCAACATGATCAAAATGATTGAAGAACTGCAACAAATTAAATTCAGTATGGTGGTACTCAAGTACTTTTTTGGTATTCTGAACTTCTGCTTTGCATCATTTAGTCCAGTGACTTGCACACAGTAGGTGCTTTTTTAACTTGATGTATTGACTTCTGATTCACTGACATTCTTTTCATCTTCCCCCCCCCAAATAAAAGTCTTCCCTTGTAACAAGTACAACTAATTCATGCCATATCAATCATGTCTGAAAATGTAGATTTCATTCTGTACCTAAAGTCCATCACCTCTCCAAGCTATGAAAGGCACATTTCATCATCAGTCTCTGAGAGTTTTGATAAGTTATTGTTATTAGAGTTCCTAAGTTTTTCAGAGTGGTGATCATTATATAAATATGAACTGTGTTGTACTCACTTCATCAATTAATATGTCTTCCCAGGTTTCTGTGAAATTTATTCTCATCATTTCCTATATAGAATAATGTCAAATTATATTCATATGCTGTTTTCCCATTCCCCAGTAGTTAGATGCCTCCTTTGTTTCTAGCTATTTGCTACTTCAAAAAATGATGCCCCTTTATCTTTCTTTGATCTTCTTGAAGTATGAAGTTAATCATGATAACACTGGGTAAAAGGCTATGTAGAATAGAGCAGCTACGTGGTGCAGTGGATAGAGCACTGGTCCTGGAGTCAGGAGGACCTGAGTTCAAATGTGGCCTCAGACACTTGATACTTACCTATCTGTACAGCCTTAACCCCATTGCCTTGCAAAAAAAAAACAAACTAAACAAAAAGGATATGTAGAGTTTAGGTAACTGGAAGTGAGGGAAACATGCCTGTCATTCCAAATTGTTTTCCAAAATGTTATGTCCACTTTCACACATCCACCAAGAATATTATCATTTTCCTTTTTCCTTTGTCATCATTGCCAGTCTAATAGATGTGAAAAAGAATTTCAGAATTGTTTTCATTTACATTTTTCTCATAATTTGTAACTTTTAGCATTTTTATGTGGCTGGTGATAGTTTGGATTTTTTCCCTTGAGAACTCTGATGGTTTCACACTTTGATTAATTCAACTAATATCTTGAATATCATATTTTTATGAATTAGATTTCTGTGAATGCTTTTTCGAGATAATCATTTCCTTTTTATTTCTAATTGCATTGATTTTCTTTGTAGCTTTTCTCAATTCAATGTAATCAGAATTGTGTAAATGCCCTCTGATCCTTTCTATCCTTATTTGATCAAGAATCTTCTACTATTTATAGCTATGAAAGGTATCTCTATTTTTTCTATTTTGTTTCTGATGTTATTTTTTTATGTGTAGGTTAAGTATCCATTTGTAGCTTATTGTAGCACATTGCTATTAGACTGTTTCTAGATCTTAAGTACCTGTTACTCCTTTATCAGTTTTCCTATTTTCTTAACTATCATTGATTTGTTTTGGTGATCAAAGCTTTGAAATATAGTTTGAAATCTGGTGCTGGCTCCTTCTCTTCTCACCCCCCCCCCCCCCAATATTTTCCTTGAGATTTCTAACTTTTCATTCCTCCAGATAAATTTTGTTATACTTTAGTTTTATAAAGTGATACTTTGGTAATTTGATTGATATGGCATTGAAATTGCAAACAGGGTTGAGTAGCATTGTCTCTTTTATTATAGTAGTAGAGTTCAACCATTTCAGTTATTTTAGCTTTCATTTACTTCAGGAAAAGGAGATTTGTAGTTGTGTTCATAATATTCTTCTGTGTGTACATTTATGTCTTGGCAAATATACTCCCAGATATTTTATGTGTTCTTTAGTCTTTTTAAATGAAATTGGTTCATCTGTATCTGCTGGGTTTTGCTGATAATATACAAGAAGACATAGTCCTACAGATTTATTTTATTTCCTGTTACTTTGCAAAGTAATTTATTGATTCCATTTTTTAATTGAATTGTCAAAATAAACCATTATTTCCTCTGCAAAAAAATATTTTGTTTCTTAGTTGCCTATGTTTCTTCTCTAGATTTCTTTTCCTTGTCCTATTGTCATAGTATTTCTAGAACCAAATTAAATAATAATATTAGTGACAAGGAACATCCTTCTTTTTTTACCAGGAAGTTACATCAAGTTAGTTCATCTTAAGCCTTAGTTCTCTGGTACATCAAGTCATAGAGACAATTTTGTTATCTTTCAAGGAAAAACTAGTTTAACTAGTATGGCAGTGGGAGAAAAAAATCTGTAAAATCTTTGTAGTCTTTGAATGCTTGTTAAAATGCAAATTCTTATAAATCTAGTTTGTCCTGGGTTTTTTTTTTCATTTGGAATTCACTTATGTTTTGCTTAATGGTTTTTCTGATACTGAGTTACTAAAAATACCTATTTCTTGTTATGTTTATCAAGATATACAGTATTTTATATTTTATGAATATCCATCCAATTTCTATTTTTACTTTGCCTTATGGTTTTAATAAAACTGGACAGTTTTCATTTATGAAGTCTTGAAATATGGTATCCAGATTTTTCATTTGGTCATGCTTTTCAGGGACTTCAATGATTCTTAAAATATCTCTTCTTGACCTCTTTTCCAGGTCATTTGCTTTTGATTGCATTTACTTTTTATTTCCTCATACTTTTTCAATCATTTTTACTTTGTTCTAATATTTGCGGCTATTTCGTGGAATCATTGGGTTCACTTTATTCTACTTCTAAGGAAGATTGCTTCATGGGTAACCTTTTCCATTTCTGTTCTAAACTATACAATCACCTTGCTTTTTTCTCTTGTTTAATCATATACTTAATCTCTTCTCAACATTCTTTGAATCCTTGTTATTCTGTCTGGACTTCAGACATCCTCCAAGTCTAAGGGCCGGACTCCATGTGGAAGACTTTCTTTTTCCTTAGAAGTCCAATAAATCATTGCTATAGTGAATCATCAGGTTGTCATTTAAATTTCTCCCAAATACCTTAGCAATAAAAACTATGCAGTCTCTATTCCTTCTGTAAAGGCAATGTATCCTGACTCAGGATGGAAGGAAAGGGGAAAATATAGCAGAATAAATCTTTGACTTCGCTTTAGGATCTCAAAGTTAATTCTCATTTCTGCTTACACTATCATGTTCTATCCCTGATCACAGGGTACAGCATATTTTCCAAAATTCCTAGGTCAGTGACCATACTCCATACATTTAGCCTGTGGATTTCTGCCAGAGTCCCATTGTTTTTCACCCCATCCACCTCACCTTTTTCATTTGTTTTCTTATTAGCTTCCACCTCTGTGCTTCTGCTTTCATTGTCCTTGCAAACTAAAAGATGTGCCTCTTGGTCATATTTCATTCATTTTTTATGCTAACAATTCAAATCCTCCATAATGGTCAAGAAGAACCAAGAAATGGCAGAGTTGGTGCTTTCTTTATGTTCTTCATTAGTCTGCTCTCAATGGTGACTTTATCTCTTCTACTAAGAGCACTCTCAATGTACCACCAGAAAGTTCCTTGCCAAAAATTGTTCCTTTACCAGACAGTCATCAAATCACTTGGGTTTTTGCATTTGTGTCAGCCTTCCTCCCCACTTTAATCAGTGTTCAACTACAACAAATGTCCTAGGCTGGGTCTGATTACGGCTGATCCACCAGTAATTTGGGCCCAATTTGGGAACAAAATGAGGTATTTGTAGGTCATTTAAAAGTTGGAAAAAAGGAAATTTATTTAGCCATAGCAAAAAAAAAGTTAATATTCTATAGTGAGAACAGCACTTAGAGGCATAAGGTTCTTCTTTCTATATATAAAAATGTCTACTTCACTGGTAATTGAGTGGTAACTCATCTGGACTTGGGGCATCCATCATATATGAAAGAACCTAATTTTATGAGAATGGATCTTTTTATGCCTTTTGGTGACCAGAAAACCATATCAATGTGATCCCAAAGTCATCAAGAATGTATTCCCCTGGGTCAATCAAAACTTGGGAACAGCTGCTAGTTTTGTAAGGAAAGCGTTAACCTATCCTACATGACAGAAAGGCTGAAAATCCTGATAATTATTCAGTCTATCATGTCATGTATAAAGACTGTATGTCCCATTCTGAATCTTGAATCTGTTACCTCTCCATTGATTTTTATTACAATCCCAAGTATTTAAAAACACTTTTCTTCCTGTTTCATTCGTTTATAGCCATGGTGCCTTGGCACTATGCTCTGCATACAGTAGCATCTTAATATTTGTTGAGCATGACTTACACGGAAATGTGTTTTACATAATTATACATGTAAACTTATAAAGGGAAAGAGGGAGGAAGGAGAATGTCTAAAAAGAATGTCTAAATTGTTTTTACACATAATTAGGAAAATAAATAAAATATTAAATTAAAAAAATAAAAGTTTGTTGCATTTAATTGAATTCTCAGAGGATTTCTGAGGAGGCTTTAATAGCTACATTCTTGGCAATTAAGCCTATGAACCCAGTAACAAAGTAAAACAAAAACTGAATAGCAAATTGTACTAAAGATTATTAGCTTTGATGAGTTCAGCTAACCTTGTGATGAGCCCATATCATCATGTCTGTCAGTAGATGAGAGTACAGCACTTGGCAGGACTGATATGCCTCTGATTAGACATTCCAATAAGCAGACAACTTTAGCTCCAGTTGGTAGAATTGAAGGACCAGGCATTTATACTCTCTGAACTTCTACTTGATGGAACCAGAAGTGTGCCCCTAGCCTAGCATCATGATTTCTATGGAGACATTCTCTGAGTGCTTAAATGTCTTTATATAGTAAAAAGAGAGAGAGGATAGAGGAGGGATTGTCCACATCTGTGTCTTTCACAACAATGTTCCCAAGATTATGGTGGGTAGTGGTAGGAGGGAATCTCCCATTCCTGTGGACCCCAAACAAAGAGTTTACAATTTGTAAAAACTGGGACAAACTTTAGATAATAAAGGCAACTTAAAACCAAGTCATATCTTCTCTTAAATTAGATCAGATCAAATATTGCCATTATTGTACAGCAGAAATTCATGCTCATATTTGGATGCAATAATTTTAGCACATGTGACCACTTTATCTTCTATTTCTTGTCATGCCTTGGCATGAACTTCCCTCATGTCTGGAATGCATTTCCTCCTCCTCAATGATTCCTTAAAACCGCAGATCAATCATTCCTTCAAGCTATATCTCACAGGAAGCCTCAAATAATTCATTTAGTATCTAATGCTTTCTTTCTCCTCAAATTGTTACAAAAATACTTGTAATACTTCCTGTGGGCTTCTCTTGAACTCACTCTCACAAGTTGAATATGCCCAGTGAACAAACTACCCCGAGGTTCAAGGTTTTCTTGGTCTATACTTCCAAAATTATAAATGAAAGGGTAGATAGGGAGAGGAGAGGAGAGAGAGAGAGAGAAATGATAGATAGATGCCAAGACTCTCTTGTCCATTTAACTTTAATGGTTGTTGTCTTTTGTTCTTGAAGATGACCAAAATGGCATCACTATGTTAGGGTCTGGCTAATCAGATCAATAGAAGTTCAGAAGGTTCTAGCATAGATTGGACACAAATAGTCCTTATGAACATTTGGAGTGGAGATGTCTCTATGTTTGTGCATCTTACATTTCTATTGTATCCAAATCCATTTCTTATCCAGAGTGAAATCTTGCTGAAACCCCTAGGCAGAGCATCTCTAATGAGCATGTCAGTCCCCTGTACGTGCTTCCTTCTGGACTTAGCTTCTTCAGTAATTTTTCTATAGGATGCCAGGGCCATTGAAAGTAAAGGGAAGGGTGAACAAAGTAATCTAATTGCTTTTGGGCTTTGAACTCTTATGTGGATTGCACTAGGGTATGTACCTCATTTGAAAATATTTTTTGCTCTTCAGGAATATATTTCTTTTGTTAAAATTTTATTTATTTAAGGTGATGGGGTTAAGTGATTTGTCTAAGGTCATACAGCTAGACAATTATTAAGTATCTGAGGCTGGATTTAAACTCAGGTCCTCCTGACTCCAGGTGCTCCATCCACTGTGCCACCTAGCTGCCCCCAGGAGTATATTTCTTAAAGAACACACAAATATGCACACATACAGACATATATTTCCCAATTATATGTTAAAATAATTTTTAACATTTGGGTCTTTTTTAAATTTTGAGTTCCAAATTCTTTCCCAATCTTCCTCCCTTCCCTCCTTACTCCCTAAGATGGTAAGCAATCAGATATAAGCTATACAGGTACAACTGTGGAAAACATTTCCATATTAGTAATGTTGTACAAGCAGACTTGAATAAAATAAAAAGAATGAAAGAAAAGAAAGTGAAAAATAGAATATTTCAGTCTGTATTCAAACAATACCAGTTCTTTCTCTGGCAGCTTCATCAATAGTCCTTTGGAATTTTCTGAGATCAAGGCTGTCCAACCTTACTTTTAAAAGCTTTTATTGAAACAATAGAAAATACATTTTGATTTGCCATTTTGGTGAGAGCTCTGTGGTATCTCAGCTTCATTTACTAAAGTATTTAATAAACACTCAAGCCAGGCCTCATTCTGGACAGCCCTGGTTTTTTTTTTTTTTTATCATTGTATTGCTGAGAATAGCAAAGTTATTCATAGTTATTCATCATTCAGTACTGCTGTTACTATGTACAACCCTGTTCAGTTCACTTTGCAATAATTCATGTAAATATTCCATGGTTTTCTGAAATCATCTTGTTTTTAATTTCTTATAGCACAATCATATTCCATTATAATCACATACCAGTTTGTTTAATCATTTCTCAATGATAGGTATCCCTTTGGTTTTCAATTGTTAGCCACCACAAAAAGAGCTGCCATAAATATTTTAGTCAAAAATGTCCTTTCCCCCTTTTTGAATATCTTTGGGATATAGACCTAAGAATGGTATTGCTGAAGCAAGGAATATGCACAGTTTGATAACCTTTTGAGCATAAATTGCTCTTCAGAATGATTGAATCTGGTCACAGCTCAAGTGGCTATTTCTTAAAGCAGTTGAATCCTTTGAAAAGATACTGGAGTTCTGTGGACAAAAGTAACATATACATCAGTAGAAGTCTTGTGTCTGTGCTACTTTCAAGATTCATAATATATTATTTGATTTTACTTTCTTTTCCTTCAATCTTTTATCCAGTTTGCAGTCAAAGCAAAAACAGGTAAAATGCTGCATATACTGTTGTAATCATGATAACTCCAGCTTGGTTTGAAATAAGAAACCACCGGTAATCTCATTAGTTTTCTGAGAATGTTATCTGTCCTAAGTAAATCACATAGTATTTCACAACCACATGACATAGAAGACTGGATGATGGATAGGTTTAATAATGTTGACTAGTCTTCAACAAACATCTAGATGTTGGAACTTTTGCTTGACCTGGATTTCTGAGACCTTTCATTATGCAGAAATGTTGGATGGATTAAGGGTATTTAAGAAAAACAGACAAAAACAGAGAAAGACAAAATCTCTCAGTCTTTATATAGTACACAATTTATGTATTCTTCTGCTCCTGTGAAACAGGATTTGAAAAGTTAATCTGCTTAATTAAAAACAAAAAAGTTAGAAATGGAAAGATCAGGGCTCAGTCCCAACAGATTATTCAGGAGCACAGGGAAATAAATAATGATAACATATTCTAGAATTCTGATTTTCTTCTACTTTATTTTATATGAGGTTGGAAAGATAAGAAGGCAGAGATAGAATTGTCACTTCAGTGTTATATTCTATATGTGTTTTGACTCCCATATTATTATTGCTGCTGTCAATACATTTCAACTTACCCAATTGACAGATTTTCTTCACTAAGATATTTTATTCTCTATTAATTAAATGGTTTTATAAAACAAATGAATTTTTTTTACCAGATCTGTGATTTCATTTATATTGAGAATCATTGATGAAGAAACTACCAAGGCAGAGGGAATTGCCTCCACATCTTAAAGAGTTGTAGAGGACAATAAGAATTTAAATAACTTGCCAAGGTGATAGATTATTTTTGAGTCAGGATTAGAACCCAGGTCTTTCTAATGCCAAGGTTATATCTTTAGAAATAATTTAATAGAAATAAATTACTACTACCACTACTATTACTACTACTACTACTACTACTACTACTACTACTAGTACTACAACTGTTACTGTCACTATTACTACTGCTACTGCCTCCATGATTATCACTACCATTACCACAAATATTATCACCACTATTATTACTCCTATTACCACCATCACTACAACTATTTTGACTTCTATTCTTGTTATTCATCCTTTGATCTTCAAAAGAAACAATGAGATCAAGATAGTAATGTCTTGATTTGAATGAATTGGATTTTGAGTGACTATGCAAAGTCATAAGCCTCACTTTCTTCCTCCAGATTCATTAAGAATCCAGTATCAGAGTTGAAGGCATGACAACTGACAATGACTACACCACCACCACCATTACTACTGTTATTACTTACTCAACAATAACAACTACTACTACTACCACTACTACTATATTACTACTACTACTGCTGCTGCTACTACTACTACTACTACTACTACTACTACCATCATCACCACCAGCACCACCACCACCTAATATGTTTTAAGGTTTGCCAGATACATTATATATGTTATGTCATTTGATCCTTGGAACAAGCCTGTGAGGTAGGAACTACATTTCCTAGGACTAGGAAAGGATTTAAATCCCTGTATATTTTACACCTATTTTGTGTATCAAGATGCAGTTGGCATACCAACTGCATTTTATAAAGTTTACTGAAAGTTTACTGAAGAGTGAGGAGGAAGACCTTTGCTCAAGCCCATTTCTGACAAATGCTGGCATCTTGACCTTAGACAAAAAGAGCTCTGACCCTGAAGTCAAGAGGACAGAAATTCAAATCCAATCTCAGACACTTGACTCTTACTAGCTGTGTGACCGTGGGCAAGTTACTTAATCCTGATTGTCTCACATCCAAGGTCATGTCCAGTCATCCTGATTCATCCAGTCATCCTGGACCCAGATGACTGTGGAGGAGAAAGTGAAGCTAGTGCCTTACGCCAGCATCCCCCCCACCCAGTCAATTCCAATTCACGTTTGTCATGGTATCACCTCCCTGATGTTATGGTCTTTTTCAAATATGAAGGGCAAACATTAAAAGAATCTGGAAGACTAAGGACTTGAGTTCAAATTTGCTTCTTGCTACTATGAGGCTGACTGGAGGGAGCTAAGTGACTAGTGGGTAAAAAACACTAAACCTGGAGTCAAGAAGAGAACTGAGTTTAAATTCAGCTTCAAGATCTTGCTGTGACCCTGCCCAAATCGCATAATCTCTTACTGCCTTGGTTTCCTCATATGTAAAATTAAGATAATAATAACATCTATATCCCAGCATTTTGTAGAGAATTAAATGAGGTAATATTTTTAAACTGCTTTACAAACTTTAAACCACTATGTAGAGGTTAGTTATTATTATCAATTATTAAGTATTATGTAACTATGATCATTTCATATTTATGGACCTCAATTTCTTCACATGTGAAAGGAGGGGGTCAGGTAAAATGATCTCTGTAGTTGCTTTTAGTTCTAAGTCAATTCTAGGAACCTAAGGTTGGTTAATTGGTTAGTTGGTTAGTTGTACTTTAATCTCAAAGAGGACCAAAAAGATATCACTATTTTGAAATATTTTGTTTTGGGTTTTTTTGGTAAGGTAATTATTAAGTGTCTGAGGCCAGATTTGAACTCAGGTCCTCCTGACTCCAGGGCAGGTGCTCTATCTACTATGCCACCTAACCACCCCCATGACATCACTATGTTGAAGTCAAGGTGCAGAGTGCTCACTGTGATGATCAGATCAATATGAACTTGGAATATGAACAAGTTGGACACATGAACATTTGGGGTGTATTTTCTAAGGCACACACACACAAACAAACATATATAATCACACAAATTAATCTTGAACCCATCAGTTCCTGAATGTGGGGAAGATGAAAGTATTAAATGTAAACAAAGCAACTCATCAAAATAAAATTGAAATATCATTGGAGCACAGAGGGACCTTAGACTCCAGTTAAGTTCAACTTTATTAGCAGAGGAGGAAACTGAGTTCCAAAGAAGTTATGTTTGCCCAGGTACAGTCTAGTATCTGTGGTACGATTCAAAGTCTGATCTTTATGATACCAATTCCATTCTATTCATCTAGCTGTCTCTACATATCTTTTTATTAATTCCTGATTTGAGCAAATGTCTGTTAAATTTCTGTTAATTAACTCCCTACTTATTCATAAAGACTTTCCAGATTATCTCATCTGGATGGGACTTCTTCTTCACCTTCACCTATTTACTTTTCTTTTGCATTTTAAAAATATGAAATATAATTATCCATGTAAATATTTTATCCTCTATCAGATTGCAAGTACTCTATGAGCAAGGAACTAGTCTTATTTGGGTTTGTAGATCTGGGTCTGTAATAAGACACTTCATATATGACACTTAATAAATATGAGTAGTTGAAGGAATGAGCTAGTCCATCTAGTATGGTATCCATCCACTATATTAATTCTATTATCTATGTGCAGTAATAATAATAAATTGAATAATATTCTCTAAACTTCTCTTATACTTTTAATACATGGACAAGAAAAGGAGAGGAATGCAAATGAGCAGTTTACTTTCTCCTTTGAAAATGGGGAAAAAAATAAGAATATTTAAGTAGTTGCAAAGATACCAGAGAGTAATTTTCATCAACAAAGTGGCACAGTAGATAGAATACTGGACCTACATTCAGGAAGACTCCTCTTCCTAAATTCAAAAGTGGTTTCAGAGATTAAGTAGCTGTGTGACCCTGTGCAAATCACTTAACCTTATTTGACTCAGTTTCTTCATTTATAAAATGAGTTGGATAAGGAAGTGGCAATGCATTGCAGTATTTTTGCCAAGAAAACCCCAATGGGATTCAAGAAGAAACCAACATGACTGAAACTGAATAACAATAACAAAAATTTTCATCTGCCTGATCTAGATGCCCAGGAATAGACTTACCACATCCAGTGATGGCCATAAGAAAAATAAGGAGCTTTATCTTGCCCTGCCCCACAGTCTTTTGCCAATCAATAATGCTTCCCCATTTGGCCTAGTCTCTGTTATCCTTAGGTTTACAGCAATAAAAATGATGGAGAGAGACTAATGAGAGCAGAAAGTGGGAAGGGCAGAAACATGAGCTGACATGGAAGTAAGCTACCTTTTCTCCCTTCTTTTCCCCAAGATATTTCAAGCCTGAGAATATAGGTAATGAAGAGAGAAAATTCTTTAGAGAATTCTTAAATAAGACGGTCAAAAAAATTACGAGTTTGGTAGTATGGGGTTATGTGTGAAGGATTTTTGAGGGGAAGAGGGAGGGAATGGATGTAAGGTAAGACAAACTTGAAGTACAAGGATCTGGGTTTTAATTTTCATCATGTAGTGACAATAATAGAAAACAATAGTAATATTGATCATCATTATGAGTTCATATAAGTTCACATTATGTGACATTTTAATATTTAGGACACATCTTGTATAAATCACATAGGCTCCCTGTAACTCAATTTCTTCATCTTTAAATAGGATTGTCACACTCTAAAAATCTTTTCTTTTTACTCCTGCTGAAAAAGAACAATTTCATCAGATTTTTTGAAAGAAAAGAAGTATAATGAATGGAAAGTTGAACTAGAAGGTACAGAACCTTAGTTCAAAGCCCTGTTCTGCCATTTACCAATTTATATGACTTTGGCCAAATCTCTTCTTTCAAGACTTCAATTTTCTTCTCTGTAAAATGAAGAAATTAAATTAATTGACCTCTGAGATCTATTCTAGCTCTAGATCTAATAATTTTATGAATATATTTTTATTTTGATGGATTTGTTGCCAACAATCATATATATTACTTGAAAGGTCAGAAAGTCCATAGTTTAAGGAGGGTAACAATGGAGGCAAACAGAATACAAAGTTGTTTATTGAAGGAAGGAATGGTGGACTGGGTCAACATAAACTCCAGTCATGAGTAACAGGGAAAGCATGTGTTTTTATAGGGTATGGGACATAGGAAGCAGGTTCCTTAGGGACTGAGAGTCATTTGGGATCTCCATGGAGGATGTGATTTGGTCGGGGTTCTCCCTGGAGATTGAGAGTTGTTGGGAGTTTCTATGGAGTTTACAATCCATTTTCTAAGGAAACAATACTCAGACTCAGATGAGAGTGAAACTCAGGTCTGGACCTAGAAATACTTTGCACCCAGGACTTCTTTTTCAGTGTGTATCTCTTCCTAATATATATATCACAGGTAGTAGTACCAGGGATAATATTACATTATATCAGTTTTGTGACCTGTTATCATCTAGTATCATTTAATGACTGCTCTACATCATTTTTTCAATTATTTATTGTTGTTTTTCAGTTGTTTTAGTCATGTTATGCTTTCATGACCTCATGACACAAATTTGAGGATTTCTTGGCAAAGATACTAGAATAGTATCTTCTTTCTCCAGCTCACTTTACAGATGAGGAAACTGAGGTATTAGGGCTAATTGACTTGCCCAGGGTCACACAATTAGTATCATTTGAGACTGAATTTGAACTCAGGAAGAAGCCCAGTGTTCTATCCATTACTTATATATGTTCTTAACAGTGTCTTTATTACCAGTTCTTCAGTACAACCCATCCATACATCTATAATACTAATATGTACCTTGTATCTCTCCATTGTCTTTTTGGGTCTCTTTCAACCTTGATTCTTTTTTTTTTGCAAGGCAGTGGTGTTAAGTGACTTCCCCAAGGTCACACAGCTAGGTAATTAAGTGTCTGAGGTCAGATTTGAATTCAGGTCCTCCTCATTCCAGGGTCTCTATCCACTGCACCACCCAGCTGCCCTTCAACCTTGATTCTTTTTGAAAATTATTTTCTATATCATGTTTCTACTCTCCAGGAGAATATTGGCACTAAATATTGCCACTAAAAATCATGGGCTTTTGTAGCAGTGAGCATCTTGGAATCACTGTCAGTGACTATGAAATTCCTAAACGATATCTAATCTGATTTCCTTTTCTTAGTTAATCCTGAGATCCTTCATTGTTCATCTCCCACATCCATCTGAAATAAAAGGACTAAGACAACAATTTATCTAATTAGTTACTATAATCTAGGCAAATTATGTTTTTTACCTACTTTGTTTTTCCCTTTTTTAAATTTATTTAAGGCAATGGGGTAAAGTGACTTGCCCAAGGTCATACAGCTAGGCAATTATTAAGTGTCTGAGGTCATACTTGAACTCAGGTACTCCTGACTCCAGGGCCGGTGCTCTATCCACTGAGCCACCTAGCTGTCCCTACTTTGTTTTTCCATTGCATGTGGGTTATTTTTATTTCACTTGAATCAATACATATTGCAAGGAGGGAAAAGCTTTGTAGTATTTCAAAGCAAGATGTAATTATCAGTATGTCATCTGGGAAGAAGAGCAAATTGAGACCCTTTCCCTCATAAGGGGTGGGGTTTCTTCTTCTTCTTTTTTTGCACTAACTAGCTATCCAGCATTATTTATGACACTAGTGAGTTTATCTCGGGTTAGCCTTAAAAGTGATAGCAATTTCAACAACCCAATGGATTGCTGAATAAAATTTTCTCTCAACTTTGTATCTGTTATAGAGTCTTGGATGATTTTCATATCCATAAAAGACACAATGTTTAAGAAGAGCCTTGAAGGTTAAATTTTCATTTTAGATAGATTGTCTTTTAAAATAATCTGACAATAGTCACTTGGAGGCTCATATATCTTTTCCACTTCTCCACTTTTCACTTATGAATTGTATGACCTTCAGCAGAAAATAATCTACAAAAGTTTATATATTCTGTCCTTAAATTTTCATCAAGGCTACCTTAAAGTCACGGACCCACCATTCTCATAAAGATTTTTTTAGAGACAAGAAGGAAAGGATGGGCATCAGTAGTTTCAGATGTCTGCTCTGCTGTCTGGTTTTTTTTTAATAGAACCATTACCATCATATTTTTTATTCTTTCAGCATTTCTCCCTCTTTGAGGCACTTCTAAGGAATAATTACATAAAAACAACTCTCAAAGAGAAAATGTAAAGACAATATCAATTTATTTGCTCATCTATTGGATTGCTTATTCTTCCCTTCAGATCAGCTACCCTGGTTGGAATGATGAATAAGGTTCCTCCCACCAGTGTAATTATTCAAAATACCATAAGTCATTCTGTGCAAAAATATTTTTCTGGTTTTCCTACTAGTTTATAAATTAGAGAGTTATGCAATCATTATTAATTTGCTATAATTTTCAGAGAGAATATGAACCCAAACAACAAATTTTATTGAACTTCTCCAACTTCTGTATAACATATATGCATTACCTGAGGAAATTCTATACTAAAGCTACTGGAATTTAATGGGTTGAATATGGTAATATCATGTGGCATAAGCCCCTAGAGACATTTTCAAAAGTTCTAGAACTCTTTTAAAAATTATGTAGGTCCCATCCAAACAATCAATCAAAAACACAATGCCTGGCATACCATTGGCACTTAAATCTTTGCTAACTGATACTGATAAAATATTTATTAAATATTTAAAAAATTTAAAAATATTTAACTAGTTACTGGATAGTGTTTTAGGTCTTGGAAATACAATTACAAAATAGAAAAATTTGTACTCAAATTTATATTCTGTTGGAAAAGCATATATATATGTTATATTTATGTTTATGTTTCTGTTATGTTATATAGATGATATATGCCCACTTACACATATATGTTCATACATAGTTAAGTATGGAGAGACAGAGAGACAGAGATAAGAGAGCTGGGATTTCATTTGTAGAGAATACTCCTAAGAAGAGAAATTCTCTTTACCATTCTAGATCAGGAATTTTTTTTTAGCAACTTATAAATCTTAGTGACCTGTACACAGTATTCAAAATAAACATAAACAAAATATGTGTGTAATACCAGCTTTAATTACTAGGACCATAGGTACTATGGTCTCTGTAAGAAGCAATGGAATGTTGGAGTGACTGGTCAATTGTTATGATGAATTTTCTAAGAGAGGGGAGTCTAACTCTAGTAGAACTATCAACTAAGATGGCTGGAGAGCAGACAGAATAAAAATGCAAAGAAAAATTTCCTGATATAACTATACTTAGCTCTTATCTTGTAAAGATACCTGAAAAGAATTCTAGAGAAAAGACTGATATCCTGAGAAGACTAAAAGATGGGACTGTGATTCCAGAACTAAGAAGTCAACACTTGTAATGATAGCTAAAGGACTTTTTTGGTTGTACTCTTTCTCACAGATAATATATTTTAAAATCATTATTTATGTCCTTACTTATTTGTTGCATTGTTATTATAGTGGCTAGCTATTTTGACATTTATTTTACTTATTTATTCATCCCTTTTATTTTTTTCTATTTATTATACTGTTAATAGTGTAGCTAGTAACTGATATTTAAACTTTGGAGATTAGATGGGAGTGTGTGTGTGTGTGTGTGTGTGCTGTGGATACAGTGATTTGCAAAATTTTATGGGGAAAAAGCTTTTCTCTAGATATTTAAACAATGATTACTTTCACTTATTTAATAACTAATATTATTACTAATATTCAACAAATTGAGGTAAAGTCAGAGTTAATTGCTTAATTGAGAAATAATGTTACAATTTTAGTAATGATAATGTTTGTCCCTTATTTTTGAAGAAGACCATAACATCAAGGAGGTGATGACATGACAAGTCCATGAATTGGATGAGTGAGGGGGTGCTGTGCTAAGTCACCAGCTTCACCTTCTCCTCCAGAGCCATCTGGGTCCAATGACCAGATATGATTCAAAAATGATAGGAGATGGCCCGGGATGTGAGGCAGTCAGGGTCAAGTGACTTACCCAAGGTCACACAGTAAGTGCCAAGTGCCTGAGCCTGGATTCAAACTCCCATCCTCCTGACTCCAAGTCCAGTGCTCTATTCACTGTGTCATCTAGCTGCCCTTAATTTTAGCAATACTGGTAGATCAAAACATATTGACTTATATAAATATATCTAATATGATAATGTGATTAGTTTTCATTTCTATATTAGTTATGGGAAACTGAGGAAAGTAGTTTATATCTTACAGAAAAACAAATACGGAAGATGGGGAAAGAAACTATAGTGATAGAATCTGAGGAATGTAGACTTACAGGTATACAGGTATAAATTAAGTTAATTTGCAACTTCCTGGAAGCTAGCTGAATGTCTAAGGAGAGGAAGGGAATGGACTGGCACAGGAAGACAAGGGACCATAGACTTAGTAGGTTAAGTGAATTAATGAAGGAAGTGGTGCTAGTAGTCAGGTTCACACATCATTGTTAAACCTTTCAAAGTCTAACCATCAGATTGTGGAGAAGGGGAGGTTTGATAAAAAAAATGTGAACCCATATGGGGAGAGAATTGGATACTTTGGATAGGCCTTTAACCTTGGCAGTATCCAGCCAGTTGGGGACAAAGAAGGGACTTGTGTTTATAGAAAGGAGATAAAAGGCCCTGATTTCATGGGATATGGGTGCACATATCTATTATGGACACACATCCTTAAGAATGTTTTAATAAAGGATCAGTTTTGGAATTCCTGATGAAAAGACCAGAGCTAAATAGAAAATTTGGACATCAAACAGGAGATTCAAGAGACATATGAAAAGGTTAAAAAAAAGGGGGGGGGTAAAGAAAAAAGATCTGCTTTCCAATAGGATGAAGCTGGCTATATCCCAGCATGGGAAGAAGATTCTTATAACTTTTGAGAACTGTAACTCTAACAGAGAGAACATACCTAGCCAGAAGTGATGGACACTCATGACTTATCCATTAGACTGCTATCCAATGGGATGAAAATGGCTATAAACCTACTTGGGAGAAAGACTTTAATAGCTATCAAGAATTGTAACTCTATTAGAATATACTTAGCTAGAAGTGATGGATACACAGGATTTTCTATTACTCAGATAGAATGATTTAAAAACACCTCCTCTTTAAAAAGAGGGACAGGAAGGAGATGGGAGGAGGGAGGGGACTGAATGGGGTAAATTTCATTACATTGAGGTACAAAAGATCTATGGTAATAGAGGGGAGGAAGGGAAGAGATGAGAAACAACTGAATCATCCTCTCATCAGACTTGGCTTAAAGCTAATTTACACACATACTCAGTTAATTTAAAAAACATCTTACCTTTCAAGTACTAAAAGGGGAAAAGGGGAGGGGGGACAGAGACAGAGAGGGGGGAGAAAAAAGGGGAACTAACAGAAGGAAAGGAAGGGAAAAGGGAAAAAGGGAAAGGGGAAAGAAAGGGGAGGGGGTGGATATAGGAGGGCAAACATACTGAAGGGAGTGGTATTCAGAAACAAAATACTGGGGAATACAGATAGAGGGGTAAAAAAAGGGGAAAAATACAAACAGAGGGAAGATAGCATGGAGGGCAATAAAGAGTTAATGATTATAAATTTGAATGTGAATGGGATGAACTCTCCCTTAAAACATAAGCAGGGGCAGCTAGGTGGTGTAGTGGATAAAGCACCGGTCCTGGAGTCAGGAGTACTTGGGTTCAAATCCAGTCTCAGACACTTAATAATTACCTAGCTGTGTGGCCTTGGGCAAGCCACTTAACCCCGTTTGCCTTACAAAAACCTAAAAAAAACCATGAGCGAATAGTAGAGTGGATTAAAAACCAGAATCCTACAATATGCTGCTTACAAGAAACTCATTTGAAGTGCATATATATATATATATATATATAGAGAGAGAGAGAGAGAGAGAGAGAGAGAGAGAGTAAAGGCAAAAGGTTGGAGCAAAATATATTTTGCTTCAGCTGAAGTGAAAAAAAGCAGGGGTAGCAATCTTTATCTTAGACAAAGCAGTTGCAAAAATAGATAGTGTTAAAAGAGATAAGGAAGGAAACTATATCCTCCTAAAAGGTACCATAGACAATAAAGTGATTTCAATACTGAATATATATGCACCCAATGGCATAGCATCCAAATTCTTAGAGGAGAAGTTGAAAGAACTACAGGAAGAAATAGACAGCAAAACTCCACTAGTGGGTGACCTCAACCTCCTGCTCTCAGATCTAGATAAATAAAATCATAAAATAAACAAGAAAGAAATTAAGGAGGTAAATAGACTGCTAGAAAAACTAGATATGATAGACTTATGGAGGAAATTGAATGGGGATAGAAAGGAATATACATTTTTCTCTGCAGTACATGTCACTTATACAAAAATTGACCATGTACTAGGGCATAAAAATCTAATGATCAACTGTAGAAGGCAGAAGTAGTGAATACATCTTTCTCAGATCACAATGCAATAAAAATCATATACAATATTGGGCCAGGGAGATATAGACCCAGAACTAATTGAAATTGAATAACCTCATTTTAAAGAATGAGTAGATCAAACAACAAATTATAGAAAGAATTCATTATTTTATCCAAGATAATGACGATAATGAAACAACATACCAAAACCTATGGGAGTCACTCAAAGCAGTTGTCAGGGGATATATTTTATCTTTAAATGCTGACATGAACAAATTAGAGAAAGAGGAAATCAATGAACTAAATATGCAACTAAAAAATTAGAGAAAAAAATCAAAAATCCCCAATTAAATACCAAATTGGAAATTCTAAAAATTAAAGGAGAAATTAATAAAAGCAAAAGCAAAAGAAACTATTGAATTAATAAATAAACTTAAAAGTTGGGTTTTATGAAAAAACCAATAAAATTGATAAACCTCTGATCAATTTGATTTAAAATAAAAAAGAAAACCAAATTGCTAGTATCATAAATGAAGGAAATTGAGAAGGAAATTAAAGTGATAATTCAGAATTATTTTGCCCAACTCTATGCCAATAAATTTGATAATCTAAATGAAATGGATGAATATTTACAAAAATATAAGTTGACCAGGTTAAATGAAGAGGAGATTAAATACCTAAACAACCTTATCTTAGAAAAAGAAATTCAACAGGCCATCATTGAACTCCCTAAGAAAATATCTCCAGGGCCTGATGGATTCACAAGTGAATTCTATGAAATATTTAAGGAACAATTGCTTCCAATTCTATAAAAACTCTTTGGAAAAATGGGGGAAGATGGAACTCTGCCTGACTCTTACTATGAAACCAACATGGAGCTGATACCTAAACCATGAAGAGTTAAAAACAGAGAAAGAAAACTATAGACATATCTCCCTGATGAATATAGATGCAAAAATCTTAAATAAAATTTTAGTAAAACAATTATAACAAGTTATCACTAGGATAATACATTTTGACCAAGTAGGATTCATCCCAGGAATGCAGGGTTGGTTAAATATTAGGAAAACTGTTATATAATCAATTTTATCAACAACAAACCTATCAGAAATTATATGATCATATCAATAGATGCTGAAAAAGCTTTTGACAAAATACAGCACCCAATCCTACTAAAACCACTAGAGAGTGTAGGAATAAATGGACTGCTCCTTAGAATAATAAGCAGTATCTATCTGAAACCACCAACAAGCATTATATTCAATGGGGAGAGGCTAGAGGCATTCCCAATTAGATCGGGGTAAAACAAGAATGCCCATTATCACCACTACTATTCAATATTGTATTAGAAATGTTAGCCTCAGCAATAAGAGAAGAAAAAGAAATTGAATGAATTAGAATTGGAATGGAAGAGACAAAACTCTCACTCTTCACAGATGACATGATGGTATACCTAGAGAATCCCAAGAAATCATCTAAAAAAACTACTGGAAACAATTAGCAATTTTAGCAAAGTTGCAGGATATAAAACAAAACCTCATAAATCCTCAACTTTTCTATATATGTCTAGCAAGATACAACAGGAAGAGCTAGAAAGAGAAATCCCATTCAAAGTAACCTCAGATAATATAAAATATCTGGGAATCTATTTGCCAAGGCAGACTCAGAAACTTTTGAAAACAATTATAAAACACTTCTCACACAAATTAAATCAGATTTAAATAACTGGGCAAGCATCAACTGCTCATGGATAGGGCAAGGTAATATAATAAAAATGACAATTCTACCAAAACTAAACTACATGTTTAGTGCCCTACCAATCAAAATTCCAAAAAATTACTTTAATGAGTTAGAAAATGTTGTAAGTAAATTCATATGGAGACATAAAAAGTCAAGAATTTCAAGGGATTTAATGAAAACAAGTGTAAAAGAAGGTGGCTTATCTCTACCTGTTCTAAAATTATATTATAAAGTATCACTCATCAAAACTGTCTGGCATTGACTAAGGAATAGAGTGTTGGACTAGTGGAATAGACTAGGTGCAATAGGAGGAAATGATTATAGTCATCTGCTATTGGATAAACCCAAAGAGTCCAGCTATTGGGATAAAAACTCTCTCTTCAATAAAAACTGCTGGGAAAATTGGAAGCTAGTATGGAAGAAACTTAGATTAGACCAACACCTCACACCCTAAACCAAGATAAAATCCAAATGGATACAGGATTTAGACATAAAAAACAATACTATATGCAAACCAGAAGATTAAAGACTAGTTTACCTGTCAGATCTATGGAAAGGAAAGCAGTTTATGACTAAGGAAGAGATGGAGAACATCACTAAAAACAAACTAGATGATTTCGATTACATTAAATTAAAAAGCTTTTGCACATACAAAACCACTGTAACCAAGATCAAAAGAAATGCAGTAAACTGGGAAACAATCTTTATAACTAATGTTTCTGACAAAGGACTCATTTCTAAAAATATACAGAGAACTGAGTCAATTTTTTTAAAAAAAAAAACAGCCATGGGGTGGCTAGGTGGCATAGTGGATAAAGCCACCAGCCCTGGAGTCAGGAGTACCTGGGTTCAAATCTGGTCTCAGACACTTAATAATTACCTAGCTGTGTGGCCTTGGGCAAGCCACTTAACCCCATCTGCCTTGTAAATACCTAAAAAAAAAGAGTATACATTAAAGGCATTGCTGGTAGAAAAACAAATTAAAAACAAAACAAAACAAAAAAACCCAGCCATTCTCCAATTGACAAATGGTCAAAGGATATGCAAAGGCAATTTACAGATCAGGAGATCAAAGCAATCTATAGTCATATGAAAAATTGCTCTAAATCATTACTTATTAGAGAAAATGCAAATTAATGCTTCTCTGAGTTACCCCCTCACACCTCCTCAGGCTGGCCAATATGACCAGAAATGACAATGATCATTGTTGGAAGGGTTGTGGGAAATCTGGGACACTAATAAATTGTTGATGGAGCTGTAAACTCATCCAACCTTTCTGGAGAGAAATTTGGAACTATGTGCAAAGGGCAACAAAAATGTGCATACCCTTTGATCCAGCAATACCACTACTGGGTCTACACCCTGAAGAGATGATGAAAAAGGGTAAAAACATCACTTGTGCAAAAATATTCATGGCAGCTGTCGGTGGTGGCAAAGAATTGGAAATCAAGTAAATGTATTTCAATTGGGGAATGGCTTAGCAAGCTGTGGTATATGTATGTCATGGAACACTATTGTTCTATTAGAAATCAGGAAGGATGGGAATTCAGGGAAGCCTGGAGGGATTTGCATGAATTGATGCTGAGTGAGATGAGCAGAACCAGAAAAACCCTGTATACCTTAACAGCAAGATGGGGGTGATGATCAACCTCGATGGACTTGCAACAATCAGGGACAATTTGGGGGTATCTGCAATGGAGAATACCCTCTGTATCCAGAGAAAGAACTGTGGAATTTGAACAAAGACCAAGGACTATTACCTTTAATTTAGATTTTATTTATTTTGAGTTTTACAATTTTCCCCCTAATCTTACTTCCCTCCCTCCACCCCCAACCCCCACAGAAGGCAGTTTGTCAGTCTTTACATTGTTTCCATGGCAAACATTGATCCAAATTGAGTGTGATGAGAAAGAAGTGATATCCTTAAGGAAGAAACAAAAAGTACAAGAGATAGCAAGATCAGACAATAAGATATCAGGTTTTTTTTTTTCTAAATTTAAGTTAATAGTCCTTGGTCTTTGTTCAAACTCTGCAGTTCTTTCTCTGGATACAGATGGTATTCTCCATTGCAGACAGCCCCAAATTGTCCCTGATTGTTGCACTGATGGAATGAGCGAGTCCATCAAGATTGAGCATTGCCCTCATGTTGCTGTTTGGGTGTATAGTGCTTTTCTGGTTCTACTCATCTCACTCAGCATCAGTTCATGCAAATCCCTCCAGGCTTCCCTGAATTCCCATCCCTCCCAGTATCTAATAGAACAATAGTGTTCCGTGACATACATATACTACAGTTTGCTAAGCCATTCCCCAATTGAAGGACATTTACTTGATTTCCAATTCTTTGCCACCACAAACAGGGCTGCTATGAATATTTTTATACAAGTGCTGTTTTTACCCTTTTGCATCATCTCTTCAGGGTATAGACTGAGGAGTGGTATGCTGGATCAAAGGGTATGCACATTTTTTTCCAAGTAATGTTTTTTATACATTAATAAAATATTCTTGTTTAAGAGCAAACAAAATACCCCTCCCCCAAAAAATATAGACTCACTTGAGCGATAAAGTAAAAGGTAGAGAAAAAAATTAAAATAAAAAAATAATAGTAATAATTGTAGGTATGGCCAGGTGGTGCAATGGACAGAGCACCAGCCCTGGAGCCAGGTGCAGCTGAGCCCATATCCAGCCCCATACACCCAACAATCACCCAGCCGTGTGACATGCAAGCCACCCCAACCCCACTGCCCTGCAAAAACTAAAAGAAAAAAGAAAAAAAGGCCCCAAATAAAATAGTAATAATAGTAGGGGTTGCTGGGTGGTGGACAGAGCATTGGCCCTTGAGCCAGGAGCACCCGGGTCCAAATCTGGCCTCAGATAGCCAATGATCACCCTGATATGCAGCCCCAGGCTGGCCACCCAGCCCCATTTGCCCTGCACCCCCCAAATAATAATAATAATAATAATAATAATAATAATAATAATAATAATAATAATAATAAATGTGCTTCAGTTTTTGTTCTGACACCAACAACTCTTTCACAAGTGGATCACATTCTTTATGATAAGTCCATTGTAACAGTTACTTCCATATTTTTCCACCATCGTCATTTCTGCTCGCAACTCCCTCCTTTCGTATTTCTCCACTACCATGTACTATATTTTCTCTCTCCTTTTACTCTGACTCTGCTGTAGGGTAGCTGAGTGGCACAGCAGACAGATCCCTGGTCCTGGGGCAAAGAGGCCCCGAGCCCCCCTACCACCCCTTAGGCCCAGCATCCACCTGGCCCTATGGTCCTGGACAGGTCATCCAATCCCATCCCCTTGCAAGAAGTAAAAAAGAAAATGTGTTATATCTGACCACTCTCCCTCCATGGTCCATCCTCTCCTCCATCACTCACATGCCCCCTTCTTATTCCAGATGTCTATACTCCATTGAGTATATATGCTGTTTCCTCTCCTAGACACCTCTGATGAGAGCAAAGATTCCCTCATTCCTCCTTGTCTTCCCCCTTTCCATATCATTGCAATAGCTCATTGTAATAAAGAAAATTCTTATTATATGAAATATCTTGGCCTATTCCCCCTCTCCTTTTTTTTCTCCCATTACATTTCCCTTTTTTTCTATTGACCCCATTTTTACACCATATTTTATCTTCAAATTCAGCTTTCTACTGTGCTTCAACTATAAAAGCTCCTTCTACCTGCTCTATTAACTAAGAAGGTTCATATGAGTATTATCAGTGTCATTTTTCTATGCAGGAATACATGCAGTTCATCCTCATTAAGTCCCTCATATTTTCCCCTTCTCCTCCAATCTCCATGCTTTACCTGAGTCCTGTATTTGAAGATCAAACCTTCTGTTCAGCTCTGGCCATTCCAATAGTAACATTTGAAATTCCCCTGGTTCATTGAAAGTCTATCTTTTTCCCTGGAAGAGGACATTCATTTTTGCTCAGTAGTTGACTCTCGGTTGCATTCCAAACTCTTTTGCCTTCTGGTATATTATATTCCAAGACCTATGAGCTTTCAATGTAGTTGCTGCTAAGTCCTGTGTGATCCTGACTGCAGCTCCACAATATTTGAATTGTATCCTTCTGCCTGCTTCTAATATTTTCTCTTTGACTTGGGAGTTCTGGAACTTGGCTATAATATTTCTAGGGGTTGGTTTTTTGGCATCTCTTTCTCAGGGGGATCGGTGGATTCTCTCCATTTCTATTTTGCCCTCTGCTTCTAGAATATCAGGGCAATTTTCCTGTAGTAATTCTTTGAAAATGATGTCAAGGCTTTTTTCCTGATCATGACTTTCAGGTATTCCAATAATTTTTAAATTATCTTTCCTAAGTCTGTTTTCCATATCAGTTGTTTTTTCAATGAGACATTTCACATTTTCTTCTAATTTTTCATTTTTTTTGGTTTTGAAGTATTGATTCCTGATTTCTGGTAAATTCATCAGTCTCCCTGAATTCTTTTCTTTGTCTGAAGGATTTGTTCTCCTCAGAGAGTTTTCTTACCTCTTTTTCCATCTGGCTAATTTTGCTTTTTAGAGCATTCTTCTCCTCAGTAACTTTTTGAACTGTTTTATCCATTTGACCTAAGCTGGTTTTTAGCATGCAATTTTCTTCAGCATTTTTTTGGATTTCCTTGACTAGGCTGCTGACTTCATTTTCATGTTTTTCCTGCATCTCTCTCCTTTCTTTTTCCAGTTTTTCTTCTAACTCCCTCATTTGATTTTCAAAGTCTTTTTTGAGCTCTGTCATAGCCTGATCCCAGTTTCTGTTTTTCTTGGAGTCTTTAGATTTAGGAGCTTGTGTTTCCTCATCTTCAGACTGAGTATATTGATCCTTCTTGGGATCATAGATAATGTATTTCTCAATGGTATTCCTCTTTTATCTCTGCTTGCTCATTTTCTCAGCCTAAGTCTGTTTTTGGGGTGCTTCCTGAGCTTTTGGGACACTCCTACAAGGGTCTCAGTGTGTGAGGCTCTGTCCTCCCTCCTGGTCTGTGAATGACCATATACACCCCCACTCTGCTACAGGGCTGAGGTGGAGGGGGCCTCTGCTATTCTATGGAGGGGCCTAGACTGTGATCAGGATCTGAATGTGTTCAGAGCCCCAGAATCCTGTTCCAGGGACAGAGGACAGAGCTGGGCATTCTCTCTCTCTTCACTCCCCTCCCTCAGCTCATGCCCTGGTGGCTCCTGCTTATCGGCTCCATCTGCTTATGTTTCCTGGATCTGGAATGCAGTGGCCAGCTTACTGTGTGCCCCAAGGGCTGTGCTTCATGTGCTTGCTCTGGCAGAGGTCCCCTGCTGTTCCCAAAATTTGTGCCCAGTTCTTCACCGGGGTGTAGCTCAGGAAACTCCCCCACTGCTGTGATCTGTGCCTCCCAGCACCCTGGGACTGCCTCTGGGAGGCTGAAGTTCTTTTGCTCTGGCAGGCCACCCCTCTGGTGGGCCACCCCTCTGGTGGGGCTGCCCCTCCATCCCTGGAGAGCAGAGCCTTTCTGTTCTTTTCCAGTTTACCTTGAGTAGGAGAACTGCCTCACTGGGTCCCTCTGTGGGTTCTGTCTCTCAAAAATTTAGTTAAAGTCCTTAGTTTCAAAGATTTATGAGAGAGTGCCTAAGACATGATCCACTCTTGTTGCCATCTTGGCTCCACCCCTCTATTACCTTTAATTTAGAAAAAAACTGATATCTTGTTGTCTGATCTTGCTATCTCTTATACTTTATGTTTCTTCCTTAAGGATATGATTTCTCTCTCATCACTTTCAATTTGGATCAATGTATATCATGGAAGCAATGTAAAGACCGATAAATTGCCTTTTGTGGATGGGAGGGAAGTAAATTAGGGGAAAAATTTACAAAAATGATCAGCCTTGGTCCACTAATGATGGTTCTGAGTTCTTGGTAAGGTGCTTGTTTCTTATAGTTAACTTAGAAGGTGTAAGAAGATGAGAGAATGAATAAGAAAAATGATTCAATAGTAATTAGAGGTGACTATCCCTCCAAGGTAACTTTACTAATGAATCCTCAAAGCTTTGCTTCATGTGTAAAATAAATGCAGATACAATGCAAATATTGGAGGAAAAAACACTAAAAGCTAGATAGGGGTGAGGGGTAGGGATAGAGGATGGAGAAGCGAGTGTTCAGTAAGAATTCTTGGACAAGATGGTATTTAATCTGAATTTTGGGGAAAAAAAGACTAGGGATTCTAAAAGATGGTAAGGAGAGAGAGCCTTCTCAGCATAGTGGATATATATATATATATATATATATATGCAGAGCTATGCAGATGAGAGAATAGTTCTATACAAATTGATTTTGAGCATATAATTACATTAATTGATCTGGTGCTGTTCTGAGTCCCAACCCCAACAGAATGTAAGTCCTTTGAGGGCAGGTACTGTTTTTTTTTCTTTGAATCCTCCATTTTGCATAGTGTCTGCCATATAGTAAATACTTAGTAATTGATGAATTAAAATGAATGAAAGTGAAAGACATAGTAAAGATCAAATCTGAGGCCCACTTAGAAACTTATCTTAGGGGCAGCTAGGTGGTGCAGTGGATAGAGCACTGGCCCTGGAGTTAGGAGGACCTGGGTTCAGATCCAGCCTCAGACATTTAATAATTACCTAACTATTGGACAAGTCACTTAAGCCAAAAATAAAAAAGAAAGAAAGAAATTTATCTTATTACTTTATAGCCAAAATTAGAAATCTCTTTCAGAAGAGACCTGGGAGGCCAACTAGTTAAATCATAACCTGAACAAAGATCCATTTTACAATTGACCTAACTCTCATGGTGCTGAGAGTTGTTTTTTTCCTTTTGTTCCAATGCTGAATATCTTTGCCAAATTGGGACCAAATACAAATTTCACAAGGGGTCAATTATAGTTGCAGTTTATGTTGGTTTCTTCCTAACTACCCTATAAAAATACATGTATTTTTTCAACATAACATGCTCCTGTACCAAAAGAGCTAATGAGCCATTCAATCTTGTCCACCTCCTCATGTTGCCTGTTCCACATTTTGGAAAGCTCTAATTGCTATAAACCTTTTCCTTTGCACTGAACTGAACTTAAATCTTTGTACCACATCATTTGTTATTCTGACCTCTGGAACCAAGCAAATAACCCTTCAAATACTTGTGGGTGGTTGTCATGGTCTACTCATTTCTACCCCATGTATTCTAATTTTTTCATTGGATTTTCTTATGGTATGATCTTTTGTTCATCACTGAGATCATCCTCCTCTGGACCTTTTTCAATTTTTCTGCATCTTTTCTGAAATATTATACACAGAATTGAATATTGTATTTAGTGTTAGAGGAACAGGCTAGGGGGTTCAATGAATAGAAGCTGACTCTTAGTGTCAACAAGACCAGAATACAAATCTTAGCTTAGACACTTATTAGTTATATGATGCTGGAAAAGTCATTTAAATTCTGTTTGTCTCAGTTTCCTCATCTGCAAAATGAAAATGATATTCATAATAACTACTGCTCACAGTTGTCAGGAGAATAAAATATTTGCAAAACATTTTACAAATCTTAAAGATGGATCTAAAAGCTAACTATTATTATTAACGTCCAGAGGTATTGTAAGTAAGCCATTACACAACTCCGTCCTTCAGTTTCTTCATCCGCAAAATCAATAAGGGTAGAGTAGAATCAGAGGTGTCAGACTTATGAAGTAAAACTCTTGAATGCAACTCAAACCAGTTTAAAATGTAATTGGATGGGTGTTTAGGTGGTGCAGTGGATAGAGCACCGGCCTTGGAGTCAGGAGTACTGAGTTCAAATCTTACCTCAGACAGTTAATTACCTAGCTGTGTAGACTTGGCAAGCCATTTAACCCTATTGCCTTTCAAAAAACAAACAAACAAGCAAAATGTAATTGGAAAATATTTAACAAAATAAATACAGTACAATATAATTTTAATATGTGGATTTCTAAATCAGTATGTGGCCCATAGGGATTCTTTTCTATTTGAGTTTAACACCAATGGACCTCTAATGTCTCTATTATGTTAATAGGATAACCAGACTGTAAATAGCAAACATTCTTTATGCCTCAACTTCTTCTCCTTTAAATAAGAATAATTTAAAATATTATTGTCCTTAACTAGTTTTAATTCTCACTTTAGCATTCAAGTATTTGCTAAATTGAAATGTTCATCTTTATAATGGCACAAAAAAATTAGGTGACCTTATTTCACCACCAGAGGGCATCTGATATTAACAGGTAGAGCCCCCCCAAGCATGACCTACTTCTACTCAGTCACAAGATCTGAGACTTTTCTTTATCTCTTTCTAAGATCATAGGCACAGACAGAAGAAAATCTAGAGTTGAAAGAGATGTTTGGTCTAGTCTTCTCCCATTTTATAGTTGATAGAGTACTGGATTGGAGACAGAAAGACTTGGATCCAGATCCCAGACGTGACATGGGGTATAATGGACAGAATACTCACTTGACCTTTCTAAGTATGCTTTCTGTAGAGTGGTGATAACAGTACCTTTAGCATCTATCTCACAGGGATGTTGCAAAGATAAAATGGGAGTAGGGTAAGGGAAGTGTGTAAAGCAAGTTGTAAGCTTTAAAGTGATATAGGAAGCCAATAATTATTAAACCAGATTCCAAAGAAGTAAACAGGTGATGCCTTCATACTAGCTGACTTGGGAGGTGTTTTCATGTTCAACAAAAAAGAAGTGAATCATCCATGGAGGGCAGAAGCTAATGTAATGTCTGCATTGCTCAATTAGTATACATACAACATTTAATATCTAGCATGAGAAATCTAGGTTAGAAGGAATGACTTGACTGGGAAGTTTAATAGTGAAGTGAGTTCTAAGGGGACTTGTATAATCTTCTCTGGAAGCATTTGAGGAAAGGATAGGACTGAAACATTTCTAATATCCTTTTTTTTGTGGGAGCAAAGAATTGAACACAAGGTAGCTAGGAAAAGAGTTAAAAATGGTTTTTAAAAAAAACCTTTTGTACTTGAATGGAATGGAATGCTATTGTACCATAAGAAATGAAGAATATAGAGAAGACAGAAAACCATGGAATGGTATATATGAAATAATGCAATATGAAGTTAGGAAAATAATATTCACAATGATTATTGTAGTATAAAGAGAAAGAATTTTAAAACTTCCCAAACTAAATGTTATAATGTCCAATCTTAGCTTTAAAAACAGAAGAGGAAGAGGCAGCTAGGTGGCATAGTGGAGAAAGCACCAGCCCTGGAATCAAGAATACCTGGGTTCAAAGCCGGTCTCAGACACTCAATAATTACCTAGCTGTGTGGCCTTGGGCAAGCCACTTAACCCCATTTGCCTTGCAAAAAAAAAAAAAACCTAAAAAAAAAGAGAAGAGGAAAATTCACCCTCCTTCCTTATTTGTTGAAATGAGGGTGATATAAATGTAGACTACTAAGTATATTGTCAGAATTAATAGATTTTGTTGGTCAGTTTTGCCTAGAATGTTTGAAGGACAGAAAAGTGTAAGAAAACTAAATAGAAAAGGGGTCAGATTATAAAGATCTTTAAATGCCAAGCAGAGGAGTTTATTTGTTCCTTGACAAAATAGGAAGTCTATGCAGCTTGTTAAGTAGGGGCAGGGTAACAGTCCACCACTAAGAAATGATTTTTGGCCACCAAGGTGAGTTTTCCAAGGAAGCAGAAACCACCTGTCTCCCACTGGTGCTGTCTTCTGGCTGACATCAATACTTTATTTCAGTTAATCTCCTGGAGGCCACTTGTCTAATCCCATGTTAAAATTGGCTTGGCAATGGGCCCCAAGAGAAAGGACATTGTGACCATAAGAAATAGGAAGTTTATGACAGACTTCAATATAAACAGATGTCTGTAGATATCCTTCCTCTTAGGAATGCTACAATGATTAAGTCTGAATTGTGAGGAAAAAATAACTCCCGGTGTCATTTTTGTCTTTGGATTGAGAACCCATTTTGGTGGTGATGTCTTTGGCATGATTTGTGATTTCCTTGACTATGCCAAAAAAAAAAATGAACAAAAGCACAGACTTGCAAGACATATCCTGTATGGGGGGGAAAAAGACATTTTAAAGGAACCAATGAGAGGAATGAAAGGATAGAGGGAAGAAATTAATGGATTCTGTAAAGGCAAATATTGGTGCTGGCAAAAGTGAACTGGAGATTTCATAACCGAAGTAATAAAAGGCATTGTAAAGATCATATGAATTTCTCAACAGAGCATAAACAAACTATGTAAAAACCTCAAAACCAATAATAATGAAAACTTTTTGACAACACTGCTGCTGATGAATTGGAACAAGAAGAGACTTGAAGCAAGGTATCCAATTAGAAGATGATGGAAGAGATGGACTCCCATGATAGTTGTTTGAATGGAGTCAAGGGTATGTATGACAGAGATATTGTTAGGGATGAAAATAGAATATTTGACTACTAATTGCTGATTTGAATTGAGGGAAAATGAAGAGTCAAGAATTGAACTTTTAGGAGACTAAAAGAATGGTGGTATCCTCAACAAAAATAGGGATATTTGGTAAAGAATTTGGATGATTAAGGGGCTTTGACAATGAGATCATTTTTGGAATGCATTGAGGATCTCCTGGATATCCAATTTACAATGTCTGATAGACAATGAAATATCAAAATATTAAAGCTCAGCATAGAGACTGGAGTTGGACATATGAAATCCTGTAAGTCATTTATTAAAACTTTTATGTGAGCTTATGAAGTCACCATGAGGGAGGGACTGTAGAGAGAGAGAGAGAGAGAGAGAGAAAACTGGAGAGTCCAGGATAAAGTCTAGGAAATATCTACATTTAGGGAGCATACAATAGCAAAGGAGATCAAGGTGTATTCACTGAGGCAGAAAGAAAACTAGGAAAGGATTGTGTTCAAAGTAACCAGAGAGAATGCATGTCCAGAAGAAAAGGGCAGTCAGTCCTTTTAATTTATGGACAAGCAAATATTGAAATACAAGCAACATTTATGATTAAACTAGATCAAAGATAATGGTGAGCTTGGTTTGGCTTTTTGTCTTGGTAAAGGAATTCATAAAGGTATATTTTTTCCCTATAAGTTCAGAAGCAGGAAGATAAAGGGATAATGACCTTAACATGAAGCTATTAGAAGCTGGAGATGAGGTAGAATAGGTTGAGAGGGATGAGGCATGGGAAGTGATGGATAGTAATACTTTACACACATAATTGTTCCAATTTATTTAATATATAGTTTGCTATATATTTATTTACCTCTTGTCTCCCCAATTAGATTGTGCACTCTTTGTCTTTTGCTTCTTTTTTTATACTCAGCACTTAGCACAGTGTCTGATAGGTGCATAATAAATGTTGATTAATTGGTTGGCATAAAAAAAATGGTGTGAGGAAAGCACTGAGGTATAGTGAAAACTCAAATCGATTGGATTCATCATAAAGACTAGGCCAGCACTAATTAGAATAAGTCATCAAATTTGGCAGTTCTCATTTTACATTTATCCCTCCCAAATTCTCTTCTCTCTGGTTACACTCCCCAGAACACTGTCCAGATTCAACTTCCTGGCTGTTAAGTTCTCTTAAGAGGTCTCCCTATTTTGACTTGCTTCCCTTCCCCTCTCAAGAATCAACTAATTGATCAAAATAGGCAGGAGATTCAAAAAAAATTAGTGAAAAAATTGTTACATCAAGGAGTTTACATTTTATTTATCTATTTTTATTTCTTCTATTTTAAGGCAAATGGGGTCAAGTGACTTGCCTAAGGTCACACAGCTAGGTAGTTATTAAGTGTCTGAGGTCAGATTTGAACTCAGGACCTCCTGACTCCAGGGCCAGTGTTCTATCCACTGTGCAACCTAGCTGAACCCAGGAGTTTACATCCTAATAAGAAATACAAGAAGCACATTTACACGCATTATACATATAGACATTTAAATATTTATTCAAGCTTGTATCCATACATATACATGTGTATGTAAATATATAAATGCATCTGCATAGACACATCATATAAATGTGTGCATGTATGCAAATTTAACATATTTGTCCCAGAATAGATGGGCAGATATGTACTGTGTACCTACACTATGCTGTGTCTGAATATACATATATACTTAGACATATTATAGGTATAAATAGGCATATATGTCTATGCTTAGTAGTGTTGTGGAGAGAATAAAATAAGATGAAGTGTCAAAGACCTTTTCAAAGGTGCTATTAATACTATTTTTATTTTAAAAGGTATCTTTTGAAGATAATTGTGATATAATCATGTAAATGTCTTAATTTGTAAAAAGAGCTATCGGGACATAAATTGTAGGCCTTGAGGAAGAAGGAAAGATACTTTTTCCACTTGGAAGACTTGGAGACAATCTTCTAATTTATCTGCACATTGATTTTGTTGCCATTTAATGGTCTTGAGTTTCCATGCTCTATCATAAGTCAAACTAGAATGAAGTAGGCATCATCATTCACTGGATTAGTACATATTTGAACATGAATTTTGTTTCAAAACCCTTAACTCAAGAACCCTCAACTTTATTTAATGGAATCCTTGAAAAATCTGTTTTTCTCCTCAAAAAAGAAAAGACCTCAAAAGATAAATGAATCCCAACTTTCCCAGATAAAAATGTAAAAATATACCCCTGCCATTCCATAGTTTACTGTGTGGGAAATGAACCCCACCTTCCATGACTTCCCAAGTGACATCTGCCTCCCGTTGATTACCTTGCTTCTAAAGATGAAACACCACAAATAGATGCTTTAAGAAAAAAGACAATTGCATATTCAGAAACATGCAATCTTTTCCTTCGCTTGTTATACGTACCTCAGAAGCTCAATAATGGCTGTTCATGAAGCAAGGCTTTACAAAAAGTCAAAGCAAGTTTGGTATTATCTTTGACCTAGTTTAATCATAAATGTGGGTTGCGGTTCAATATTTAAAAATTGATTACTAAGAATTCAAAGTACTTTAAAAACCACTATAAAGTAATCTATCTTTTGTGGTCTTTTTAAAAAGACTAATATAACCTTTGCTTGATTTTTTAGCAATGTATGTACTGTAAATCTTCTAAACTCATCAACTTGAAAATATAGGGAGAAAGACTCTTTTTTGATGTTATAGAACTATAGTACAAAATGTATGACCTTCATTTCAATTTAATAAACATTTACTAAGTGTACATTTAATTTTAACTATAAGGTGCTAACTGTAAGGTGGATTTTAGAAATAAAGAAAATTTTAAATATCTCATCCCTCAAGGGTCAGTAGAGTTTATGAGGAAAGACTGGGAAAAGGACTAAATTGGGAGAAAAAGAGAAAAATAGGATATATGTACAAATAATAAATACAAGTTAACTTAAAGAGAAAAAAGGGAAATGGCATCTAAGAGGATCAGGGAAGGCTTCATGAAAGAGGCAGATAAGATAAAGATAAAAAGACAGAGAGAAAGAATGTGTTCCAGGTATGAGATCCATGGAGGTAGGAGATGAGATATCAAGTTGGGAAATAGGCTTCTCTGGTTAGAACAAAGAGTATGTAAAGGAGGGAAATGGGAAATAAGGCAAGAATGGTAGTAAAAGTCATCATGTGGAGAATTGTGAATGGAAGCCTAAGGAAGTTATATTTTATCTGAGAGGTAAAATAGGGAGTCACTAAAGATTTTTTGAGGAGGGGAATGAAGGTCAGACCCTCAAGACATTTATATGTGAAAGATGGATTCAAGAGGGGCTAGACAGAATATACAGATGAGGAAATCAAAGCAATCCAAAGTCATATGAAAAATTGCTCTAAATCATTACTTACTAAAGAAATGCAAATTAAAGCTTCTCTGAGGTACAACCTCACACCTCTCAGACTGGTCAATATGACCAGAAAAGACAATGATCATTGCAGGAAGTTGTGGGAAATCTGGGACACTATTACATTGTTGTTGGAGCTGTGAACTCATCTAACCTCTCCGGAGAGCAATTTGGAACTATGACTAAAGGGCAACAAAAATGTGCATACACTTTGATCCAGCAATACCACTACTGGGTCTATACCCTGAACAGATGATGAAAAATGGTAAAAACATCACTTGTACAAAAATATTCATAGCAGCCTTGTTTGTGGTGGCAAAGAATTGGAAATCAAGTAAATGTCCTTCAATTGGGGAATGGCTTAGCAAACTGTGGTATATATATATGTCATGGAACACTATTGTTCTATTAGAAACCGGGAAGGATGGGAATTCAGGGAAGTCTGGAGGGATTTAAATGAACTGATGCTGAGTGAGATGAGCAGAAACAGAAAAACACTGTACACTCTAACGGCAAGATGGGGGTGATGATCAACCTTGACGGACTCGCTCATTCCACCAGTGCAACAATCAGGACAATTTGGGGTTTGCTGAAATGGAGAATACCATCTGAAGAACTGTGGAGTTTGAACAAAGACCAAGGAGTATTACCTTTAATTTAGGAAAAAACTGATATCTTATTGTCTGATCTTGCTATCTCTTATACTTTATGTTTCTTCCTTAAGGATATGATTTCTTTATCATCACATTCAATTTGGATCAATGTATACTGTGGAAACAATGTAAAGATTGGCAAATTGCCTTCTGTGGGGATGGGGGAAGGGAAGTAAGATTAGGGGGAAAATTGTAAAACTCAAAATAAATAAAATCATTAAGTATACAAAAAGGAGGGGCTAGCCAGGAAATAGGAGACAAGTTATGCGACTATTATATAATAGTAGAGGGGAGAGGTGATAAAGATTTATATTAGGACAATAGTTGTGTTCATGGGAACACGAGGATAAGGGATATAAGAGGACTGGTGGAGATAGAATTAACTTTAAGGCTCTATAATTATGCAGTGTAGAGTGGAAAATTGTGGCAATTATCTAGAAAATTAAGGGTCTCCGCCTAATTAGACCTTATTTGAATATATGGGACAAAGTGGGGTTTTTTTGGTTGTTCTGAATTTTCTGAATGATAGTCACAATATGGAATTCACATTGAAAGTATAGACAAAGTGAAAAGGTACTAAATTTGGATCAACTACAGGATTTTCCTGGGACCTCTTCCTAAATGATAGTGCCTTTACCCTTAAAATTAACCTGAACTTATTTTGTGTATAGTTGAAGCAAGAGATATCTGGATAGAGAGCCAAATTCAGATTTAGGGGGTCATAGACTGAAGTCCTGCCACATTTATGTAATGACTATGTGGTCTTGGGGATAGACATGAATGCCATAGGCAATCATTAAGATTATGAGATTATGAGTAAATGTGCATTAGTATTCTTTCTACCAACGAACTCATAGATTCAGTGTTTAAAAGAAAACCTTGCTCTGGAATCATTCTTCCAGCTTAACTTCTCTGCACTGTTACCTGTAGAATGAAGATAATAAGAGCAGGATTGTTATAAAGATCAGATGAGATAATTTTTGTACATTGCTTTGAAAACCTTAAGGCACTATATACATACCATCCCTACCATTATCATTGGCATCATCTTACTCATCTAGTAGTAGTAGTAGTTGTAATAGTAGTTGTGGTGGTGATAGTAATAGTAATGATAGTGGGAGTAATGGTAGTAGTAGTTAGTAAGATTTCTACTTGAGAGTTGGATCCCAGAGGAGAGAATACAACTTCTCTCCTCCAGGTTCTAGAAGTACCCTAAAGAATTATGCCTTCTCTTTCCTCAGAAGCCCTCATCAAGTGATCCTTATATCAATCAATGAGAACCTAGCTCCTAGAAAAGAATATTTGTGGAAAAGACATAGCAAGATCTATAGTCCTAGTTACAAAGCATGTGTCCTTCCCACCCCCAACCCTAGGGATGCAGTCATCTCTTGCGTGCATATTCATGTCCCTGTGGGAAGTGTGAGCTCAAACTTACTGTAGGATAGGACCATGACACATTTTTCTAGGAGGCATATGACCAAGGTTTCTCTCCCAGAACATGGTCCTGGAAGAGTCCCCAACCAAGTTTATTTCTCTAGAACTCTTTGGTCACCTAGGCACATCCAATCCAGGGTATTCAATCCCTTAAAACTAAGAAATAAGATAAGCAAGAGAAATCAATGTAGCATGTCTTCAGAGACACATGGTGCTGGGGTGGGAGAGACAATACCTATCCTTCTTCCATCTGGAAGCTCAAAGAACTCAAAATTCACCTCTTTTAAAAGCTAGTAGGAGAGGAGTAAAAGATGTTACTCACATCTTTTCTATGCATACAATACAAAAATAGTTTAGTTCAACAATTCAGGAGTTATTGAGTTTTTCAAGCTCTGAATTCAATAAACATATTTTTCTCCTCCTAAATTCCAGGTACTGTGGTATATTCTGTGAGAGCAAAGACATACTTTTTTTTTTTAATTTATATGCCAGGTATGTAGCACAGTATTTTACACAGAGTAAGTAAATGCTTAATAAATTTTTTTCATTCGATTATTCATTCATTCACAGCTACATTCACAAAGTTACAGAGCTTTCTTTTCTATGCTGGTCTTATTACTAGAATGAGTGAAGGTTTTCAAGAACAAATCTCTAACGCTGTGGTCCAATAAACCAACTGTCCACTAGTTGTTCAGTGACTCTGTAAACAGTCTACCCACTGTTATTCAGGGACTTTGTCTCAAGCAATCTGTCTCAACTGTGAAAATGGTTTGAGGTTCCCTTCTGGTAAGTATCTAAGGAGGGGGTGTTAACTTCACCAGTAAAAAAAACAAACTAGCAAACCTCTTATCTTCTGTTGTCTAGCTTGGAACTAGACTATGACATCTTTTGACATTTTTTTCCTCATTAGTGCTAACAGAGGGAGAACAGTTTACTAGAGTTTTCTTTTTACTGATCTCTTAATATATTTCAGAAAAAAAGCCAAACTATTTATGCCTTATCATTTAGTTACCATGCAAATTAGAGGGTGGCAGAGCATGCAAAAAACAATCATTTAATTGATCAGCTGAATCATTTGACCCCCACATGTAGATGAGATTTTCATGAAAGAGTGAGGAAACAGATAAACAAATATATGCTGAGATGGAGAAAGGATAATTGTGACAATTTGGAGCAGATTTTACATTGATCAAACCAAGAAGTCAAGGAAGGATTAATGGTAAGATTGTAACAGGATTCAAAGGGGGCATTGTCTAAATGCTTAGAGTTAGCAGGATCCAACAATCATAATTTTTCCAGGAACAGAGATTTGGAGTGGCATCCAATCTCTCTCCTCTCCAACCATTTTCCACTCAGTTGCCAAAGTAATATTCCTAAAATCTTAGATCTATCCATGTTGCTTCCGTACTCAATAAACCTTAGTGACTCCATATTGCCTTTAGGAAAAAATATAAACTGTCATTTAAAGACCTTCACAACTTGACTCCAACCAGGGCTTCCAGATTAATTATACAATACTCCTTTTCATGTATTCCTCAATCCAGTCAAACTGACCACCTTGCTGCCCCTCACATAAGACATTTCATTGCAAGTCTCTATGCTTCTATAAGTTATTGCTCATGCCTGAAATATACTCTTTTCTTACACCTGCCTCTTAGAATTCCTAGTATCCTTAAAAGATGAGGTCCAATGCTTACTTCTACATGAAGCCTTTTGTGGTGTCCTCATTTGCTTCTAATCTCCCAAATTATTTTAATCAAATTTTGTATGTCCTTAACATGTGTTCGTAAGTGTGTATGAAATATGTGGGGTAGCTAGGCGGTACAATGGTTAGAGAGCTGGGAGTCAAGAAGACCCAAGTACAAATCCAGCTTGAAAAACTTCCAAACAGTGTGAATTTGGGCAAAGTGCTTAACTTCTGTTTGCTATTGGAGAAGAGGATGGAAAATCTAATATCTTTGCCAAGTAAGAGAGGCAATATTTTTGTCCATCTACAGAGGTCCATAGGATCACAAAGCATTAGATATGACAAAAACAACTGAAAATAATATGTTTACATGCTATCTCCCACAATAAGATGTAAACTCTTTGAGGATAAAAACTTTGTATTTAGCATTTAGTACTTGGCATAGTATCTCACACGTAGTAAATAAAAAATAAATGTTCAATGGTTGATTAGTTGGTTGGTCAGTTGGTTGATGGTGACAGTTGAGGAAGAGTGGAACATACTCAATTGTAGGTAAGGGGAATAAGGCATTCTAAGGTCTTGGAAAATGTGAGATTGAAGGAGTTATTTATAAAACAAGCCCATCTTGAAGGAGAAAGAGATTAAAAGTCAGAGGAAGTGAATAGATTTGAAATTCTACAAGTTTAGGGCAGGACAGAGAACAATTGTGACTGAGGTGGAGAAATGGACTGTTAAGAAATCTGTGATCATAATAAGGAATAATAATACTGAGCTGGAAATTCTAGAAAAGAAATTAATTTGAATAATTGGAGGATGACAAATCCTCCAGCAGAAAAGTGACTATAGAAAGGAGAAGAACAAGGAATTTGAAAAAGCTATTGAATTTAGCAGTTAAGAGAACTTTGATAATCTTGGAGAGACTAGTTTCTATAAACTAGTGAGATTGCAAGGTGCTGAGGAGAAGGCAGGAAGAGAAAAAAATGGAGGCAGAAATTATACATTTTTCCCATAAAAAGAAGACCTATAGGATTAGACCTTTGGAATTGCCTTCCAATAGATCTAGGCAAAGGGTGACCTTGATGTGGAAGACTGGAGGCAAGAAGCTTATGCCTAGATCTATTGGAAGGCTGTAACAATGGTTCGGGCTAGTGGTTGTGAGGGTTTATTAGAAGGATGGCAACAATGGGAATAGGATCATCCAATCAAAGATTCAGATTTGAGAAGGATTTTGAATATCACCTATTTCAAACCCCTCATTTTCCAGATAGGCATACTGAGGCCCAGACCAGTTAAGTAACTTGTCAATCAGTCAGTTCTACAGTTGGAGTTTGAACAAAGGCTCTCTGATTGCAAAGCAGATTAAATAACTATTTTGTTGACTCAAGCCTTATTGACTCTATCTCTCTCAACTTCCTCTTTCTTCTATTTGAAGAACTGGAAGGCAGAAAACCCAACTTCTCCCAATGCCAGAAGGCAGACATGGGTCTCTCAGATCACTCTATATCTGCTGCTCTTTCTAGTTTCAATACTATGGAATAAGATAACACTTGGTTCCACACCATCACTACTTTCCTGTCTCCATTTATTTATTCATGTCTCCCACTTTAGATAGTAAGCTTCCGGAAGGTAGGAACTGACTTTGTATCCCCAACACATAGCACAGTCCCTGGCAGAACAAAGGTGCTTAATAAACTTTAATTAGATCAGAATAGGTGCTCCATTAAATCTGAGCTCCCAAAAAGATGTGTCATATAACAAAATAGTCAAATTGATCTTTGATGTCATTAATTAGGACATTCTCTCCATTGGTGAAGATTTATTCTTACCAGCCCATCTTGTGCTATTTTTACTTATGTATTCCTAATAATTTGCCATAGATATTCATCTATCAAGGACATCTATATTGAGTAGATTTGTCAAAGTGACTTAAAAATGCTTTTTAATCTTTTCTCATTTTCTAATTCATAACTCATGAGAACAATATTATAAGTACTGTTTGAGAATCTTTTTCTATGTAACAACCTAATGAATTTAGAATAGCAAGTATAAATTTGTGGGCTAGCATTTCTGAGGAACTGTTTCCTGACCTAAAGAGTACTTTTACTTTGGTGTTAGTTACTGTAAGGTAGTTTCGGGAACTTAAAATAGAGGTGTCAGATAAAGATAAAGATATTGCCAAAGTTAGACATTTTCAGTAAGAGACAACTTTACTATACACTCTTAATTCTGTAATAGCAATGAGAAAATGGAGGGAGATAGTGTATTTATGCATGCATGGCCTAAGAACATTTATTATTGAGCCTGAAGTTTTGTCTTGAATCTTTTCCAACTATGAGATTTTTCATGTAAGAACAAGCAATAAGATCCTTGAGTTAATAAATCAGTATCAGCTCCACAAAGTCATCCCAACAACTTAAGATTCATTTAGGGTTGGACTTATATTACCTCTAAGATCTAAATCTATGATCCTATCATATTATTTCTTTTATGTGTTTTTCATTGCTTTCTGAAGACTTAGCAGCAACTAGTCTTTGATAGTAAACTGATCCACATTACTTTTTAAAACTGAGTACAGAAAGCAATACAAGAGATATTTAATATAGTAGAAATTTAGAGTCATAAAGTCCAGGCTCCAGTCATTCATTGCTCTACTATTTACTATGGGACCTGGGAAAGTCACTTAACTCTCTAGCTCTCAGTTTTCTCAAATATTTTGCTATTGTACCTTTAATCAGACAATATGGTATTTAAGTTTCTTTCTGTATTAGCCAGACAGTGATGTATAGCTAGGTCCTGATTAGTTAGAATGATGAACTTCCTGAAGAGTTAAATTATTTAAATTCAAACTTCATAATTCATTGAGCTAGAACAAATGACATTATTTTTACTTGATTATCATTTCAAATGATGCTAAGTCAAATGCTTGCACTCACTTCAGAGGATTCAGCATTTACCCTCCCCAGGATCTAATTGTAATCTTCAAATACTTTTCCATGAAACTTCAAAATCTCATTTTTTGCCATGGGGCATATAGGTGTCTAAGAAAGACAAGTACCTCTGATATGAGGGCTTGCCAAACCCTTTTCAGGGCTGCTCATCCTCCCATCACCCAACTCTTACCTGTGACTCCAAGAAACTGAAGCAAGTGCAGCAGACACACTCCATTTCAAAAGATTAGCTAAAAATAAGTTTAGGATCTCAAATCTATCTATGAATTAGGGAGCTGGCTGCCCCAAGCACGTGAAAGCTTTCCCCAGAGGAATTGGTAGAAGAGAACAGTTTATTTCAATGGCTATGAACACAGCTGAAGCAGACACTGTGGACTGCTTAGAGCTTGGTCAGATATGGAAGACACCTCATTCACTGTAGCCCAGGTCATCTCAGTCATTTTGATTTTTGTCTTGCCACTAGACTTCAGTGACTCAAGAAGAGAGAATGACGCTGATGACTTTGTGTAATTTGGCCTCACTTAAATCCAATTCATTCATAAATCAAGATATTATTCTGTGATCTCATTGAACCTTTTCAAAAATGAAAAATCATCAATTTTGCTATAATATTGTTTGACATCTGTCTGAAATATTCTTTGATAATTCTACTTTTTCTTCTATACTTTTTACCTTAACAAGTCAGCATGCATGCTGCAGATTCTGAAATGTTTAAATTTCTTGTTAAATAAGGTTCAGAAATATATTTGTTTATGATGGTTTCAGTAGATCCTAACTTTTTTGGATCACTTTCTTTTACATGTAATTAGTATGCTACTCAAACCAAGTTGTCAAGTTCAAAAAGAGCTTTTCCATCTAAGTATATTAATTTCCTTTCCTTGAAATATTGGTTTTATATTTTAACTTCTTTTTTCATTATTTGGTTGGATTTTTGGATTTGCATTGTGTAAAAAAAATTTAAATTCAGGGACTTCAACTTTTCTTTCTTCATATTTATAGCTTCTGCATTTTAGCTTCTGGAATGAAAGATTTTGTTTTTAATGATTGGTCATTACTGGTCAGCATTACATTATTGTGGACCTGGAACAAAGGGTATTGTTGTTTAAAAAAACTATGTGAAACTGAGTTAGATAGATAGGTATATACCTCTATATTTACATATATTTATAGTTATATATGCATGTATAAAAACTGATGAATCATTTTCAATTTTGTTATAATATTGTTGCATAATGAAAATCATCAAATCTTCATGATTTCACTCCATTTTTTTCTTATACACTCATGATTTGCCTTCTTTAATTGTCAATACCATCTACACTAAAGCATTTTCAGAAGATTGGAATATTGATATTTCTGATTTTTTTCTGATATATCTTCCTTTCTTATGGCATCCAGAATAGAGTAAGCACCTCTCTATTATTCTTTGTCAATCTGAACATCAATATAGGTCCAAGTAGGATCAACCTGTATGTAATAAGTCAACTTATCTATTTGTTTGACTCTTCAGAGTAAATAAATCATATTGATCCAACCATAAGGATCACTAAAGTCTAATTCACAAGAATTAGGATTCCTGTGAATCCTTCCATTTCTAAATCTGTGATCCAATGATCCTTGACAGTTATACTAAAAAATAGCAGGGAACACAAAGTCCCAATTATAGTTATCCTTGCTGGCACTGCCTCACACACACTTTCTCATTGCCTCCCCCCCAGACTGAATGATGGATTGCATTTAAGGGAGTTACTGTTATTGTTATTATTGATGAATAAATCTCATTGAAAACATGTGAAGCAAGTAAAGAATATAATGCAATGATATATGTATTTCCACCAATGAAAGTGTAATCAGGATGTTTATCATCCCATCTCATTCCTGACCTTAAACTTTAGAAACTTAGTTTTCTTATTACAGATTTTTTTTTCCTTGTCCATTTTATTTTATTGGGGTAGCAGAGTTTTGAAGTCAACCATTCTCATATGTAGCCAATATGGGGCAAGCCTTTTTCTTTCTCATCATTCTAAGGTAATCTGTGTAGAAGGGGGAGGTTGTATATTTCCTTACCAATTTACAGTTACTAACTGAAACCTTTTTCTCAATCTTTTCTCAATAAGTTCTGAGTCCCATCCCAGTTTATATTTTTTTCTATAGTCCCCTGTGGTTCTCTCTGTTTTTTTTCTCTCCATCTCTCTATGTTTCTGTTATCTCTCTCTCCCTCTCTTCTTTCATATATGTATAAATGTTTGTGTGTGTGTACATATAAGCACCTTCACACATTTGTAAACTCATCTCCTGGGCTTAATAAAGATTAAATAATAAAATATTTTAATTAATATAATAAATATTAAAATTATTTGTCATGTAATATATTAATAGTGTAACAACAAAATAAAGACATAAACTGATTTAGCTGTGAGCACACTCACAGTTAGAATCATCTCTAGTTATCACTTTCAATGCTTATTTATTCCTAATTCTGGAAAAGAGTTCTATCATTCAGCTTTCTCAGGATAGTAACCAAAGTCTTTCAATAACTAACTTTAATTCTTCCTACGATAAAAGTTATAACTCTTTTCTCAGAAAAGTTCTCTTAGTAAACTTTCTGTACTTCAGGCTCTCTCCAGAATGACAATTAAATTGTTAGTCTCTTAAAACGCTATTACCTCCTAAAGATACACAATGTTTACAACCTGCTGCAGAGGTTGTTGGAGCTAGTTTAGTCCATTTATCTTAAAAGTTATGAGTATAGCAAGGTTGTGGACTGACCAGTTTTCCTTGTAGGTCACCCCTTAGGCAGTTACTTAACTAATTATCATATCCAATCCTGAATTCTAGGAAAATTGGGAGTATATTTGGATTTTTTCTTCATCAATTAATAAAATTTCAGCATCTCTTAATCAACTACCTCAGTTTCTTTAGTAGCACTTATTTTATGAACTTATGAAATTTTTTTCTCAGCTACTTGTACATCTCTATAAATTAAAAACCTGAATTTTCTATAATGAATTGAATACTAAAGTTATTGACTATTCAATTTATTAGCAATGTAATCAATAACACAGAAAAAATAATTATTTATATTTTGATGATAAAAAACCAGTTACCCCTAACAATTACTGTAATTGCAGATTTCTTCCCTTCACTTCTAGAAATCCAATTCACTCAAAATACTGGCAAAAAATGCATCTTTTCTGATATTCTCTTCAGTCTCTTCACAAGATAAAGTTTAAATTACTAGATTATGATATGTGATGTTAGGATATGTCATATCATACTTATCATGTTGTATTGTCTCATATCATAATATTATGTCATATTATACTATACTATTTTTGTCTACTCTATTCTACTGGATTATATCATATGTCACTTAAAAACTCAACAACAATATTTAACATCTCTCTGGGAGAGCCAAGCAATAGAGATGTTACATTTGTTGGAATCCTATTTTTCTCTCCATTTGTTTCTTTTCTTTTCTTTTTAAAGTGGCCTTGAATTTCCTTTCTCTTTCATGTCAATATGCTGTCCCTGTGATTAATTTTAGTTACTTTGATTACATCCTATTCCCACAGGCTCTTTTCCAACCTTTTCTTCCCTTTGGCCATTCTTCTCCCAGATTGAAAGCTTTACTTCATTTTAAACATTTCTTTTTCTTTCTCTCATTTATTTAGTTGACTGTTTCTTTCCCCTTTTGCCCCTTCTCTCTCCTCATTCATTTGATTGGCTATTTTAAAATCTTCCTTGCCATCCAACTTAATATTTCTAAGTTTTATTTTTCTGTGCCTTTTTCTAAGAAGTTTTTCTTTGTTTTGTTCAATTCTCTTCATTAATTCTGTTATTTCTCTAGGCCTTCTGAAATTTAATTCTCCAATTCATGGACTAATGTCCTTTTTCAATTCTTTAATTTCTCTCTATTCCTTATGAGGCAATGCTTTTGAAGTATCGGGCTTGAATTCTCTCTTCTAATTAGTTTTTCTATTATTAGCTTTATAAATCTTATCTATTCCTTTTTTCTTTAAATAAACTAAATGAGAATATAATTTAATAATAGTTTTACTATGATAGAAAAAAAACTATAAGCTTTTCTCCAAGGAATTTCTTAGTTACATATAATTTAATTCATTCTGTTGTTTATAATTTAAAAAATTATATTTTGATAATAATACTTGTCCCTGGAAATTTAACTTATGCTCCTTCTGTATCTAAGTTATAAATTCTTGAGCTGGCCAAATCCCTGCACTTAAGAGTAAATAAAACCAGAGGCTGAGGCACACTCCAACCTCCACTATAATACCAAGCTAAGGTATTAAAGGACTGATTCTTTTGACCACAGCTAAGGGGTAGTAAATATCAATGTAAATGAAATTAATGTAGAACTATGTCATGTAAAACAGGAAATGTGAAGGATAAAAGAAGAAAGAGGGTAAGATGTCCTTGTACAACAAGAAATATTCAACAATGTTTGTTGAAAAAAATAAAAATTTTAAAATCACATTTGTATGGTATTTTAAGGCTTACAAAATGTTTTCCCTAGAAAAATTTTGACTTCCACAGGTTGTGAAGAAAATCATAAGTTTATTTGCCTAAAAATAGAGTTCACAAGCCCCCACTAATGTGTTTCCCTTTTAAAATTGGCTAGTGGATACAATTAGCTCTTAGAAAAGTTATTTACTAAAAGGGCATAGAAAAAATTAGTAAGTACAAAAATTTTCCCCATTAAGTTGGGGTTGACTATCCCACAAATAAAACGGTACTCATAAGAGAAGTAGGTTCAAATTCAGAATACTATGAAAGTGAAGCAGACTTGTAGGATATATATGCAGCAAAGTCAACTCTCAACAACTGGCACTACAGGACCCAGAAATCTTTTCTCTGATTGTAGATTCTCCACATAGCAGACAGGTTCCATTGATCATGGTATCCCTGCTGAGGATGAGAGAGGGATTGTTGCTCAATTTAATTCTTACCCACTCCCTTTCATCTTAACTCTTGATCAGGTGACTGTCTTTATCCATATTTATCTGAAGTATCTCTGCACCCTGTTAGACATTATGCTTCTATGGCTAAATAACTCCTTTTCTTCTTCTTCTTCAAAGGCACCTCCCAGCTGTCAGTCACTACAACTCCAGCAGTTTACCTATTTAGTCCTTCAAGAAACATTTAGTAAATACCCACTTACTCTGTGCTAAGCACAAAACTTTTAAAAAAAGATTCCCCCTCCAAAAATAATGCCCTTCTTTCAAGGAGCTCATAATCTAATATGTAAAAATAAGATTTATATAAAAGAAATTGTCAATACTCAATAATGCACAAGCATTAAGAAGGGTCATGAAAAACTTGTAGAAAATGATATGAAGGAAGCCCAAGAGTTGAAGAAATAGAGATCAGGTGGAAGAGAGTTCCAGGTATAGGTACCATAAGGGGAAATGCTCAGAAGTTAAGAGGAACATCAATGTCACTAGATCACAGGGTATATATGGGGAAAAGATGTAAGAAGATTTGGGGGGACAAGGGTAATAAAGACATTTCAATAGCAAAGGATATTATATTTAATTCAGCAGGATTTAGGGAAGCCTCTAAAATTTATAGAGAAGAATTTGGGGAGAGGGCAGCAACATTCTCAGGTAAGTGGAAGATGGACTGGAGTGGAGAAAGTTTTGAGGCATGGAGTCCAACCAACAAGCTATTGTAGTCACACAGGTGTGTGACCTCAGAGAGAAGCAGTTTTAGAAGGGAAAAGAGGGAAAGTAGAGATATTGTGAAGATAAAATCAAAAGGACTTGATAAGCAATTGGATACAGGAGGTGAGAGAGAATGAAGAGCTGACCTAGAATGGGAGCACTGGTGATAGAAAGGATGGTGGTGGTGATAATAATAGTAGTAGGAAAATTAGAAAGAGTGGATTTGGTTTGCTAAATCAATGAGGTTGCTCCATTTGAATCTCTTAGAAAATCTCTTAATACTTTAGAAAGGAATCACCAGAAGTGACCAAATCTTTCCAGTAAATTTAATACTTCATTAACACCTTGTGATTGTTGCCTATTGTTCAATCATTCAATCATATCTGTCAAAACATTTTAGCATCTGTTTCCCAGAGCTAAGACCGTATAAGCAGGTTGCATCCTGAGTCTGACATAACAACAATTCTTTGCAAAATGTGTTGCATTGATCAGCATCAGGTGTTCACTGAAGAACTTATGCTCCCGATTTCCCAAGGACTCCATTACCTCTCTTGATACGATCACAATCCCCATTCCTTGTAGCTATTAAGAGAATGGAATTGAGGGCTGCTTTCCTGTCTCCACTGATTCTCTACCCTGTTGTGAGACAATCAACTTGGAGACTGTTCCCACAGGACTCAAAAAAAGCCTGTGTTGTTCACATAGGAGTATATGCTATCCATTGGAACAGCAACCCACGACCTAACAATGATTATATCATGGTCTAACTACTTATGATTTGCTTATATATATGTGACCCCAGTCAAAATAGCATTAAACCTTCCCTAGAGTAGGGATTTCTATTTGCAATCATTTTCCTCATTTTGAAATTAATTTAATTTCTTTTAATATATTGACTCTCCTGTTTCTATCCTGCTTTGTGTAGCTCTGATCAGCTACAGGTTACAGGTCAATTCCAGTCCAGTTGACATGTCTGATTTTTCATGACCATAGTACACTAGGCACTACTTCCTTGTCTACTAAGGCAAACACTTAAATCATTTAGTAATGACAGATGAATTGGAGTGAGGCATAGATGAAAGTTACACAGCCCCTACCCTCAAGGGGTCTATACACATTCAAATGCTTTATATGTATTCATTCCAATAGGGGAAATACTGGTGTACATTTTGAATCATACAAAAATTGTATACAAAATACATAAAAATGATTTCTCATGGAGAAGGGATGCACTAGCAACTAGGGAGAAAACCTGGGATTCTACGAAGTAGAGTTGAAAAAGTGCTTTTCAGACATGGGGAATGTTTGTCTTCTGTGCGAAGAAAACTGAGGAGCATACCTGTGCTTGCTACATCTTGTAGTGCCAGTGAGGAGCAATAAGGCCTCAATGTGAAACAGAGGTTTTAGGGGAAGTGATAAATAATGTGAGAATGATGGGGTGGTGTCATATTCTGAAGGGATTAAAATGCTCAAAAGTTTTGGTTTTGATAATTAAAGTGAGGGAGTTACTGAATTTTTCTTGAGCAGTAGATGACAAAATTAGACCTGTGCTTTAGGAATATCACTTTGGTGTGGATACCCTCTCCATGAAGGATGGATTGGAGAAGAGAAAGACTTGAAGCATGAAATTAATTAGATAGATTTAATATATATTTGCTGACTCAAAAGCTTGAGATATTTTTCTCCTGAGGATACAAAGAATTCATCAGGTGTTTTTACTCCTTATTTTTACTGTTTTACTCCTTATTTCTTTAAAACCAAAGCTTATCCTTTAAGAGATAAAAAAAATTTAGAAAAATTTAGACCACAAGTTCAGATACTTCCTTCTAGACACTTGGAAGACTATAATGTGGAAATTTGAGCTAGCAAGTATAATATCTCCTAAAGATACTCTAACCTATTAATTATATTTTTAATTGAAGACAATTTATTATTAGTATAGTAGAACACTGGGTCAAATTTTGTGGTGTTGATGCTAGAGATATAGAACCGTAGTTTATCCCAATGCAATTCAATCCAACAGGCATTGATCGACAAGGTGATAGTTAAGTGCTAGATATATAAAGGCATAACAAAAGCAGATCTTGTCATCAAAAGGGGGGGGTAAGATTATAATATACTCCAGGAGCTAACAACTGAAAAAAATTCTATGGTTTAAATCCTTGGACTGAAATTTTTTATTTAACATGCAGTTTGGGGGAAAAGAATCAAAAATAAATATGTTAAAAAAAACAACAACAGTACTTATCTTTAACAAAGTTTGTTCTTTCTGTAATATTGTAGCATGGAGGTGGCCCTCAGTTCTTGGAGGTCATATATCAGTGGTATTTCCCTACCAAGCTGCAAATGAACATGAACCTGGCAATGGCCATTATGTCTGTTTCTGAAGAACTGGCTCAATAGATAATCACCAATAAACTTCCTAAGCTTTCACTGAGGGGACCAAAGAAGGGACCATTGTAGTCTGTGTGGCTTTTTCCAAGTAGGGGCTGTTGATCAGGTCTGGGGGAAAAACCATGAGGGGTGGGCAATGGAAAGGGAACAGAGGAAAGATGTCTAGAGGTCTGATCTTGCCCATCATCTGACATGGAAAAAAATAGACATCAAGAGAAAAAAAGACTTGTCTGTACAGCAAATTGATAAATATTTGTTTGCTTATTGATTCATTGAGCCAATTCTTCTAAATAGTAGATCTTTTTCCACAGCAAAACATTTTTCTTTTCTTTTTTTCTGGTCACTGTTCAGGAAGTTAATATCTCACTGGAGTTTTAGCGTTCCAAGAGGGAAATTCCAACTGGGGTGGTGGCAGGGTGACATTTGAGCTGAGATCAGCAGCCAACTACTAAAGAATGATAAAATCATTTAAATCAAATTGTACTTGGAAAGCTCTTCGAGTTTATTTGTTATGTGATGAGCAAAAGTGATGAGCTATCAGCTCTTCCACCAACACTTGTCATATTGAAATCTCACAGAGAAATTATTGCCTACAGGAAAGGAAAAGAGGCACATATTTTTAGAATTTGGGGCTTTACAAACTGCTACAAAGTGGACCAAATGTAGATAGAATTTTTATAACTTAAGACATTTCAAGTGAGTTTGCATACTTATTAATTTCTGTAGAAAATTACAAGAATGACAGTTAAAAGAAATGTTTATGAGACATTTGAGAAAAAGGAGCTTGTATGTACTATGAATTCAGACTATCTAGCATATGGTTAGTGCCAAATAAATGTTGGACAATGATAATAATGATGGCATGATTTATCCCTAAAGCTAGCTTAATATTTATTGTTTATTTTTCCAAATCTCAAATCTAAATGTACTCAAACCTAAATGTAAATATACATCATAGCTCTAAGTTGACCTTGAGTGATTTTGCCCAAGATCCCCAAAATAAGTATCTCAGATATGATTTTAACCAGGTCTTCCTAAATACAATTCCAGCACTTTTTTTAATTGCACCTCAGTTGACTACCTCTTGACAGATAGGAAATTGTTTATGAGTTGTTTTGTACCTTTTCAGCTTAACATGCTGATTGGATATCCAATTTGGAAAAGTTCAATAGGGAGCTGATGATATGAGGGTAAAATGACTAGATCTAGATATATAGTTCTATGGGTCATCTTTTTTTTTTTAAGGCAGACTTTATTTAATCATTAGCTAAAATGAAGAAACCATATGTATGTGTTCTTGCTTTTAATGACTTGGCTTTCCTGATGAAGTCTCCCAGATGAGTCCATTGAAAAAGTCCACCAAGATGACAAATGAAATCCTATCATATAGGGAAGGACAAGAGGCAGTTTCCAAGGCTCATCTTTCCCTTCTTGTTTCTAGTACTATTCTTGAATTGAATTATAGAGTTAGTCCTGGATAATGGCATTCAGACTCCTGCTTAGAGGGCTAGAGTCCTATGAGGGGGTAGCCAGTCACCTTTCAGCTCCAAAAACATGGTGTAACTCCTAGTCCATTTCATTAAAAGCACTATACTCATAGAGGCTGTCCTCAGAGACATAGTCCTCACTGTCACTGGAGTAGTAGTTGGGCCCAAAACAATGGCAGCAGCGATGATCCCTGCAGGGCTGAAGGGCTTCTTTCTGTGTCAAGATTAGGGTCAAGACCTCCACAGAGTCATATCCTTCTACAGAGGGATCTCAGAGCACCACAGGGGCAGTACAGACACATGCAGATACTAGTGCCATGGCAGCAGCAGGATTGCTGACAGCAATGATCCATGTTCCTCCAACAGGGAGAAGAACTGCTACTAGAACTCTGAGAACTATTGGTTTCCAACTTTTTCTCTTCTTCTTCCCTCTTTTCTCCTAGACTCCCAATCCTCTTTCTGTCTCAATCTTAATATATTTGACCATTTTTACTCACAGGTAGAGGGAAGACAAACTAAGCTTTCTGTGTGCTGGGTTCCAAAAATCTTCTATGGGTCATGTTTGTATTGAAGTTATATAAACTGATGAGATCACCAAAGAGAGAGAAAAAGGGACTTTGGGACATAGTCATATATATATCAGAACAAGGGTTGAATAATGATCCAACACAGGAAATCAAGAAGTAACAAATATAGAGGAAAACAGAAATCTACTTTACAAAAAAAAACGAGAAAAGAGTATCAAGAAAGAGGAGGTGCTAACAGTTACTACAAAGATACTAATAAGGAGAATTGAGAAAAGAGCACTGAATTTAGCATGTAAAAAATCCCAGATAACTTGGGAAAGGATGCTATTTCAGTGGAATGGTAGAGACTGGGTTTAGTCTGACATCACCATTTTTCATACAGCTCATTTCTTCCAAGATGATGTCATTCCACTAGTCATTGAACAAATTTAGAGAACCCAAAAGAAAACCCAATAATAAATATTATTGAATTAATAAATTACATAAATAAACATGGATGTTCTAAACACTGGGTGATTCTTAGTTCTTTCTACTTCTTTTCTTGCTTCTTCACTATCATCACTGTGAAAATAAAAGATAATTGCAGAGGATGGGGGCCCATTTGTAAAATTTTCATTATTTCATAAGTTACTATGGACAAAGAATGTATCACTCAATGGTTAACTTTCTAATCATCAAATCTCAGATTCAATCATTTGCCCACACTGTCCTTGTAGTCTTGCCAACATGATGGAGACTGCCAGAATTTATATTATATATCTTCCAGCACTTAGAACCCATACTCATTGCCATGCTACATTAAGGCCATGCAATCAGACTTTGGGTAGACCTGAGCACTATAGATTTAAAAATTTGTAAACAATCTTGACATTGATTAGTGATAACCAGGAAGTCAAGGAAATTCATAAGAATTCAAAAAATACATATAAACTCAAGGGGGAAAGACAGAAGAATATTCTGCTTTATGTTCTATCATGATTTGATGAGATCACAGATTAAATGAAATATTTAATTATATTCCATCATTGCTTAAGTTTGTTAATAGATATTTTCTTCTTCAAAATCATTTCTTAATAGTTGTTACTATGTAATGGGATTGTCAGAGGAGAAAGTAGTTATACTGTCATAAAGCTACCACTTTTTCCCCTTCTTTTGGTAGACGACAAAGACAGAAATAAGCCATCACATCTAATTAAAGTACCATCTCTGGGGTTAGAACTGAGACAATACTCCTGCTCTTCCTCCAACCTATTGGCAAGTCATTCCATATTTCTGGATCCATCCCTCTGAGTTACTCCCCTAAATTGTTCTCTTTCTAATTCCATTTCTAATACTGAGACTGGGCTCCCAGAGGGTAGCTACTACTTACAAGACTGTTAGTTGTTTGAAGATGAATTGAATCTCTTAGTATCTCCCCCAGCACTTAGCATTTTCCTCTGCACGTAAGAGGCTTTTAGAACTAATTTTCAATTGTTGAATTTAGCAACTGTTAGATTTATACCTGGGAAAATTTCAAAACATTTTGAAACTGTCAGGAACTTGACATGTAATGTAATTGAAACACCTTGTTTTTCTCAGATAAGGAAACTGAGGCCCAAGGTCACACAGAGAACCAAAACTAGAATCTAAGTCTACACTGACATGCCCCTCCCTTACCCCACTCCTACTCTCATTAGATAGTTTTTAAGAGTTACTCTGATCCCTAACTGAATCACCACATGCACCCTGGCCTAGTCTACATGGAATAGGTAACTAAAAATGTAACCCTAGCAAACTCTGATGCCTCAGCTCCACCCCCCAATCCATTATTTCTTATTTCAGAGCTTCTGCTTGGAAGGAGTCTCATTTAAGTATTTTTTTCCTATTTTGCTTCTTTTTAAAAAATAATTCTATATTAAAGCTCTGTCTATTCTAAATTTAAACTTATTTTTTTCTTTAAAGAGTTTTTTTTCCCTTTTGAACCTTCTCTAAGTGTCTTGCTTATCATTCTCTATCTCTGTAGTTCTTTGGGTAATTTTTGGCTTATTTTCTTCCATATTATCCCATTCCTTCAAAGCACTTTGTGTTTTTGCTTCCCAGGCTTCATCTCTAAAACATGCCCCTTCCACAGTGGTTGTCATCATCCTCACTTCTTTCCCAAAAGAATCTTGAACTTGATGCTAGCTAGTGTTGCTAGAACCACAAACTGGGTTCTAATTAAGCTTCCCAGACCCAGGCATCACAATTTGCCTATCCCTTTCAGATTCCCTGTTATTGTTTTTAACCTTCTTTCCCTAGTACTTGCACAGAGTAGTCTCTCTCTCTCTCTCTCTCTCTCTCTCTCTCTCTCTCTCTCTGCATCTCTTTCTCACTTTATCCTCCCTCTCTCTTCATACAAATAGATACAGATATATAGCCAGAAGTAACCCTAATCCCAAAGCACATTGGTACAGTATTTTCATTCCATACACAAACACAAACACAAAACATGAATGTTTTTATGTGTACATTCACTATATAGCGATATTATTCGTCCATTTTCAAAGAGGACCAATAGCATCATGAGTGATGGCTCAACTTCTGCATAAATTAGATTTAAATGAAGCAGTGTTGCCCAATGTCATCAGCCTCACTCTCTCTTCCTTAGACATTCCTCTAACTCACTGATGAATTTGATGCCTGTTAGATACCTTCAAGCTGGTTTAGCCCATCTACTAAGGGCAAAGTCACTGCACATGCTACCACATCTTGGGCAGCATTTATATGTTTACCTCTATGCATATTTATGATTGTAATGTATGTGTTTATGTCTATATTTCCCTCCACTGGGATATCCATGTTACACACACACACACACACACAGACACTGTATTTGTAAATATAAATATACACATTTGTGCATATATATAATTATGCATTTAAATTTTTATTTGTTCTTCCTTCTGTATTAATGATCATCTCTATTGGTTGATCTGCTTGTATCTGAGTTTTTATTTAGGTTTTCTCTCACTTAATCTTTTGGTCTTTCTCTTAAATAATGTTTTATTATATTTTAATAAAACATTGATTATTATTAATATAACTACAAATATTTACAAAATAGAAATATAAATGTTTATAATAAATAAATTAATATCATTCATTATATGTTTTTTATATTTCCCTACACTGATATTTGAGAATCTTCTTCATTCTTTGGATCTTCCCTTTTCAAAATTGTTCAGATTCCCTATAGCTGGACATGGACTGATCTCAGCCTCCTTTCAGTGGGGGATAATAGGGGTCAGTGACAAAATTCTTTCTCCTTTGTAATCTCTGACACTGGCTTGGTCCTCTTCTCAATATCAAGGACCCCACCCAAGCCCTTCTGTCTGTCTTCCCAGGGTCACACAGCTAGAAAGTGTCTGGGTATTTAACTCTTTCCTTCTTTCCAGTCCAAAGATCATCACCACTTGTCTTGACCTTTGTTTTGTCATTGGACTTTGATGACTCTGAAGGAGAGAATGAGGCTTAGTTTGCACAGCTCCACCTCTTAAATCCCATTCACTTGCAAGTCAAGACTTTACTTTCCTGATGTTATGGGTCTTCTTCTAGAATGAATGAAAAACAACTGCAACAATCTTTCCTTTTCAATCTCCTATTTTATAGATGAAAACTGAAGCCCAAAGAGTTCAAGTGTGCTGTCCAAGATCACACAGAATTAGAGGTGATATTCTTCAGATTCTTTTGTTTTTCTTTTTTTGTCAAGGCAATGGTGTTAAGTGACTTGCCCAAGGTCCCACAGCTAGGGAATTTATTTAGTATCTGAGGCTGGATTTGAACTCAGATCCTCCTGACTCTAGAGTTGGTATCCTATCCACTGCACTGCCTAGCCGCCCCTATCCTTTAGATTCTTCTTAGCCTCTTTCCATTGTTTGAGGAAAGCAGAATTGAAGCAACTCAAAAGAAATGTGACTTACATAAGTTTAAAGTAACCACCCAAAGTGTTCACATGGACTATGCCAAACCTGTGGTAGAGTATAGTTGGACACACTGTAATTTTTCTCAAACATAATGATTCTATTTTGGTCTTCTTCCATAAGGAAGGACAAGAAACAAATGATCAACCAACCATTATTCTATACTTATTCATTCTCTTTATTTTAAGGGTTCAACTGCAATTATTAAACATCTTCTGCATATTTCCTTTCTTTTGAGCATTTGGAGGTTGGAAAATTTTGCAGAAGACTCTTTGGACATTTGATGATGATGATATCCACAGTACATTGTAAATCTCTATCTCTAGTATATATGATGATTTCTTTTTCAAACTAGTATGAAATTAAAAAAAATACTTTGGGGAAATGGAACAAAACTCACTAGTCAATATTAAAAACTAAATATAATTGATGATGGTTAGACAAAGAAGAAACATTGTACAATAAAAAGAACATGAGATCTTTATATCCTAAGCAAGGAATTAAAAGCCACTTACTATCGATGTGACCTTAGGTAAATCACTTAACCTCTGTGGACCTCAGCTCCTCATCTATAAAATGATGGAATTGAATTAGAGGACATCTAAGGCCCTTTCCAGGTTTAAACCTATGATTCTAGGAGCAACTAAGGAGTAATTATACAGCACAGACCTGGAGTCAGGAGAATTTGAGTTCAAATCTGCCCTCAGATACTTTCTAGCTATGTGACCCTGGGAAAAATCATTTGACTATGCTTGACTCAGTTTCCTTATCTGTAAAAGGAGCTAAAAAAGGAAATGACAAACCACTACAATGTCTTTGCCAAGAATACCCCAAATGGGGTCACAAAGAGTCAGACATGACTAAAAACACTCAACAACATCACAACACAAACAAACCACTAAAAATTATCACTAAGAACATTAAAGCTTTTATCCTCTGGGATTGGTGTGGAAGTCAAAATATCACTTCTCTGAATACTGTGACTTTCTCATGTCACCTTTTGACTATATGCAACTAATAGTTGCTTAAGAGTAGGGTTCAGTCACTGGAAAAAGCTCTTGGGACAGATAAATTTAGTGAACTTTCTTATTTCTTTCCATTCTCCTCCATCCTTTCTTACAAAGTATAAGCACTTAGAGGGGAAAAAAAAAGTAGAAATGCTCAGAATATAGCAGGAAATAGAAAACCTTTAGAAGTCATGTTCTAGGGATGGGTTGTTGTTCAGATGTTTCAATTGTATCTAACAATCTAGGTTTTTCTTGGCAAAAATGCTAAAGGGGTTTGCCACTTTCTTCTCCAGCTCTTTTTACAGATTAGGAAACTGAGATAAACAGGATGAAGTGACTTGCCTGGGGTCACACAATTATTAGTGTCTGAGGCCAGATTTGAACTCAGGAAGATGAGTCTTCCTGACTCCAGGTCCAACTTTCTATCAACTGTTCTATCTCACTGTTCACTAGGAATGGTAGGGAATCATAGGCCTAAAACAGGAAAGAATTTTAGATATCATCTTTTCCAAATTCTTCATTTCATAAAAGGGGATGAATTGCCCAGCTTAACCAAACAGTAAGCAGTAAAGTTGATGAGAATGAATTCAAATCCTAAGCATCAAAAGCAGAACTCCTTCCATTCTGTGACACTGCAAATACATAAGCTAGGTAACTATTAAATTCTTCTTGAATGAGTCTATTGGGGATTGACTTGTTTTCTATGCTTGTATCAGAAAAACAGAGTATCATGTAAAAAAATTCCAAGGAAAAAAAAGGTTATAAAATATTTAAAATGTAAGTTCTTTGTCATTTGATAATTTTCTCTTACTTTCCAATCTCTAACTTTGAAAATGCCCTTTTCACTTGTTGCCCCAGCATGCTTTGGAAAAACCATTCATGATACAACAGACTAGAGGTTAAGAAAACTGATGATTTATTCCTCTCCTTGCTCCAACATACTGGATAAGGAGATTAGATAACTAGCTAGCTAGCTAGCTAAATAACTAGCTAGCTAGCTAGATATAGATGACAAATAATATAATATATATATAGTTATATGTTTGTGTGTGGGGGGTATGTGTATGCATGTGCTTATATTTATTTAAATATGTATAAAAATAAATATGTATATAATTTATGTGGATATATACACATACATACACACATCACTGGGTCTCTTCTCAGATCAAGGAAAACAAAATTTGCTTCCTTTGCTATAAAATATATGAAGAATGAGGTAAGTGCTAGAATTACAAAGAAACTATACTAAGAAATCTATACTACCTAAGTTACTAAGTGTTAGCTCCTCAAAAGATATAATCCGTTTGCACTTGTGGTTGGGAAGTGATAAGGCATTCAAAAACTGATGTTTAGCTCAATAATTCATCCTTTCAGATGAAAACGAAACTGAGATGTTATTTAGAGAAGAGGTGGGTACAGACTGTTTAAAAATCATTTGCTGATTTTTGCAAGTCAATAAAAAATATCCATTTTTAGACACTTTTGGGAAATACGAGATGACAAAATGTAGGATAATGTAGGATAATAAATTTAAAATGTCCAACCTTTTCTTTTTATAAATGAATAACAGTTCAGTGACTGGGCTAAATTCTGATGCCATTTGATTGTTTAATGCAGCATTTAAGCCTAAGTTTTCCTGACTTCAAGTTCATTTTTCTCTACCTTATGCCATCTATCTTGTCCACTAGAACTTCTTCCACCTCCAGTGAAAATTTATGAAAAACAATCTTATTTGGATTGTTAATTACCTTATCAATAAAGTGAATTGGTTAGATTATTTGGACTTTGAGATTTCAGCTCTAAATTAATGCTACTCTCCTCAGTTTCCTCCAATTTCCTGAGTCCTTAAAATAAGAATGTTTATTATTTTATGACTTGAAAAAAGAAGAAGATTTTGATTGATGCTATAGGTCCAAAGTCAGAGATGAACTATAGAGAGTATCCAAATTTTGGAGTTTCAATATCATATATATATATATATATATATATATATATATATGTATATATATATATACATATATATATATATATATATATATATATATATATATATATATATTAGCAAGAGTCCTTTATTTCTTGCACTGCTAGAGAAATTGTTCTCCAAGATAATTGAAACCCAATAACTTCAGCAACATTTGGGTTACAGGAATGTTTTCCTTTTGCTGTCAAATTGAGAGTATTTGGGGGTATTTAAAGGTCAGGAATTACAAAGTAACAATATAGTCTAGGGGCAGAACACAAGATCTGTGTTAAAAAGTAAAATGATCAATTTCGAATCTTGGGTCTACTAATTTAGGGCACGTCATTACCCCTCTCTGGGTATCAGTTTCATATTAGTAAAATTAAAGGATTGGAGAAAATGTTTTTTTAAGACCCCTCAAGTCTAAATTCTAATCTAACCTAATATTTAATCTCATATACTATTTTCTCCACTCACATATTAGAAGAAAAGGATTTTGAATTTCTTAGACTTTTAGGAATACAATGACCATGTCTTTTTGAGGCAGACTGCTAGGTGGCACAGGCCTGTATTCAGAAAGACCTGAATTCAAATTTGTCCTCAGAGACTAACTAGTTGTGTAAACCTGGGCAAGTCACTTAACCCTATTTGCCTCAGTTTCTTCACGTGTAAAATGAACTGGAGAAGGAAAAGGAAAACTATTCCAATATCTTTGCCAAGAAAACTAGCTGAGGGCATGAAGAGTCAGACACAACTAAAAATGACTGAACAACAATCTTTGGGATTGATTTAGACACATGTACTAATAGCTCCTACCAACCATTCCAGACTGACAATTCAGGGATTTTCAATATAAATGTAGGTAAGTAACTTAAGCCAAAAGACCATGGGGTGTCATGGTCCTCTATGGCAGTCTGATAGCCTATAGGTAGGTCCCTTCTCAGAAAAATAAAGGAATAAATAAAAGGAAATAAATAAATAATATTAAAATTTAATAATTATAATAAAATTCACTAATAATAAACAACAAACAAATAATGAAATAAATAAAGGAAAAATAAACAAAATAAAGGAATCAATAAACAGAATTGAAGAGAAAAATAAAATTAAATTTTAAATAAAATTAAATTAATTTTTTCTCAGTCAAGTTGATAGACTCTCCCTGAAATCTATTCATAGGCCTTTTAATAAGTGTGGTAGCAGAGTCATGAAGTCCAGCTCGAAAACCTATGAATTTAGGTTTAACTATGTGGTGCACTGATTAGTCAGGAGACCTTAGTTCAAATCTGCCTTCCAGATACTTAGTAGCTGTGTGACCCTGAGCAAGTCACTTCTTTCTAATTGCCTCACAAAAAAGAAGAATGAAAATTTTAGTCCAGGGGCAGCTAGGTGGGACAGTGGATAGAGCACTGGCCCTGGAGTCAGGAGGACTTGAGTCTTCAGACACTTACTACTTACTTAGTCATATGACCTTGGGCAAGTCACTTTGCCTAGCGAAACTAAAAAAAAGTCTAGTCTAAAATTCTAATTGTCCAGAGTTTATAGATTACATTTTACATATTTTTACACTTTTTTTTTTTTAAAACAGCTACCTACCTAGTAAATGAAGTCACAAAATACTGAGAGCCACACCTGATTTAGGAAGATCTGGTCATTCAGATTTGAGATTGTTGTTTGGTCTTCATTTTCAAAGAGGATCAATAGCATCAAGGGGTGATATCTTGACTTATGTGTGAATGAAAACAAAATGAAACACTTGTAGATCCTTTAACAGTTAACAAAAGTAGCTTTATTAAGCTATAATGTGGAAATATTTCAGTATAGGTTGAGATACATTAAGCATCCCCCTCCTATCCCTTCCTTTTTTTCATATATAAATGTGCCTCATCAGCAAGTCAAGTCAAAAAGCATTTAAGTGCTTACTTTTTTTTTAAAAAAATTTATTCATTTAAAGCAGTGCGGCAAAGTTTCTTTTTTTCATTTTTTTAAGGCAATGTGTGCCCAAAGTCACACAGCTAGGCAATTATTAAGTATGTAAGGTTATATTTGAACTCAGGTCCCCCTGACTCCAGAGCTGATGCTCTATCCACTGTCCCACCTAGTTGTGTCCACTAGGTGGTACTGTGGATAGAGCACTTGGACTGGAGTCTTGGGCACCTGAGGTCAAATCCAGATTCAGATACTAAGTATGACCCTGTATAAAGTCATTGGTCTCAGTTTCCTCAACCTGTAAATATTTCTGGAGAAGGAAATGGCAAACTACTGTAGTATCTTTGCCTAGAAAACCCCAAATTTCATCACAGAAAGACAAAACTGTAACAACTCAAGAATAACATAAATGTAACAGGCACAGTGTTAAGTATTTAGGATACAAAGAAAGTGGGATGGCTGACCCTGCCCTCTAGGAGTGTACAGTCTGATGGAGTAGACAATACACAAACAGTTCTGTCCCAAAAAGCCAGTGTTGCAGGATCTCTGAGTATATGGAAGGGAGGAAGGTGTGAGAAGACTAGAAAGGATGAAGTAGCCAAGTATCCTGATCTTCATAGCATTGGGACACTCATCAAGTGTGAAGGAGATAGGGATTATCCTCTTTTATGTCCTTAGGCACTTGGGAAACCTTGTCAATAGCTTGAGCCTCAGTTTGCAGACTAATCAAGTCTCAAGTCTAGGTTCCTTGCCTTTGGGGGTGGGGGGGGCGTCAATTTAGCCTGCTGGCAAGGGACCCTAGTATATAAGGCTTCTACCACATGAAACCAGAAATTGAACTCAGGTCAATGCTCTTTCCACTTTACTACAATGACTCATCTCAAAGTAAAATTGAAATTTTACTTTAATGAAAAATTGGTGAACTATCTGACTTGACCAGCAGGAGGCCCTACTGACCAGTGCCTAGGTTTCTTCAAGGACTTCTGCAATAAGGATCAAATGCTTTGAAGGAAATCCTTATCCCTGGATGCTATGCACTTCCAACACCAGAAGGTGCTCTAAGTAAATTCTTTGACTCAGAGAGGTGGTTACTTTTTTTCTCTTAACCTCATCTCCTTTTGTGTGTGGCAGTTTATTTCCTTAGGGTCATGGTTTAATATTGGTTTATTCAGTAGGAGTCTTAGCATAACCTCAAAGATCGCATCTTGTCTTGATTCTTCTCAGACACTTAAGAAAAGTCCAACTTTCCCTCCAACTTTGCTCATTTCATACATCACACCCCCCACTCCCACCCCAGCACTTAAATCCAATTTACTTGCATGTCATGACATCATATCCCTGTTGTCATGGTTCTCTTCAAGAACACAAGACAAACAACTTTTTAGCCCATAGCTGTATGAAATTCTCGAATCATAGTATTTTAATGGAATAAAATATATCATATCATTCAGCATAGATTTCAATGTCCAGGCTGTGGTTATGATTCTAATCTAGATGGTGTCTAGCTCCTTCTTAAAGTAAGTATTTAAGCAGGCAATCCCAATCATCCCTAAGAAGGACCCCAAAAGTGTTTATCTAGCTGTTTCTCTGTTTTCACTCATCCTAGCAAATGGAAGGTGGAGGGATGATTTCTTTCTCCAAAATATAAATAAACTCAAACTCTCAGTCTTGTGCAAACACATCACCCTAGTCATCCCCATTTCCCCAATACCTTCCTCACATTCAGTCTATGATCTCTTTTTTCTGTTATTTTTTTTACATTTTTTGCAAGACAATGGGGTTAAGTGGCCTGCTCAAGATCACACAGTAAGCATTAAGTGCCTGAGGGCAGATTTGAACTCAGTTCCTCCTAATTCAAGGTAGTTGCTTTATCCACTGCCTGCCTCTGGAATCTCCTCTAAAATGCCCATCCTTACAACAGTTTGGGGGAAGCAATAGTTACAAACAAAGCACTTTTGAGAAGGGACAGGGTGAAAGGAGACAGAGAATAGAACAAAAAGGAAAATAGGATGGAGGGAAATACAGTTGGCAATCATAACAGTGAAAAAAATTGAAACAAGTTTCTCTGATAAAGCCTCTTTTCTCAAATATAGAAAACTGAGCCAAATTTATAAAAACAAATAGAGCCATTCCCCAATTGATAAATGATCAAAAGACATGAAGTTTTCAGATGAAGTAATCAAAGCTATTTATGATAAAATAAAAAAATTCTAAATTATTATTGGTTGGAGAAATGCCAATTAAAACAAGTCTAAAGAACTACCTCATGCTTATTAGATTGGCTAACAGAACTGCAAAGGGAAAAATGACAAATGTTGGAGGGGAAGTGGGAAAAATGTGATATTAATGCAATCTTGGTAGAGTTGTGTCTTGATTCAATCATTCTGTAGAGCAATTTGGAAATATTCATCTTGCATACCCTTCAATATAGCAATACCATTACTCCAAAAAGAGATTAAAAAAAACAAAAAGGAAAATGACCTATAAGTACAAAAATAATTATAATAGTTTTTTTCTGGTAGCAAAGAATTGGAATAAAGGGAATGCCCATCAATTGAGGAGTAGCTGAATAAATTATGGTATGTGATTATGATGGAATATTATTGTGCTATAAAAAATGATGAGCAGGATGCTCTCAGAAAAACCTGGAAATACTCATAGAAGGTGAATTACCTGAGGCAAGGTGACATGAACTGTGAACAGAATAACAGATATATTGTAAGATGATTATCTATGAATGACAACTTTTCTCAGCAATAGAATGATCTAAGAACTGAAGGATTTATGATGAAAAATATTATCTATCCCTAGAGAAAGAGCTGATAAGGTCTGAATACTGTTTGAAGCATTCTTCTTTTACTTTTTAAAGTTTTCTTGAGTTTCTTTGGTCTCTATTTTCTGTCATAATATGACTAATATGGAAATATGTTTTGCATGGCTACATATATAATCTTTATCTATTGCCTTTTCAATGGAGGGAAAGGGGGAAAGGGAGAACATTTGGAATTGATAGTTTTAAAAACAAATGTTAACAGTGGATAGAACACTGGCCCTGGAGTCAGGAAGACCTGAGTTCAAATCTGGCCTCAGACACTTAATAATTACCTAGCTGTGTGACCTTGGGCAAGTCACATTGCCTTGAAAAATAAAAAGTGTTAAAAATTACTTTTACATGCTATTAGGGTAAAATAAAAAAATAACCAAAAAGACTAGAATAATATACAGTTATGATTTTAATATTGATTAATATCATATGTATAATGAGTTTAATAATAATAATAATAATAATAATTTAATTTCCAGGAAAACAGTGAAAACAAGTAATATATATATATATATATATATATATATATATATATATATTCTCTGCCTGAACTGCAAGGAGTAATTCCATGATTTGAAAATTGGTTCCTTTTTTTTTCCTTTGCAAAGCAATGGGGTTAAGTGACTTGTCCAAGGTCACAAAGCTACGTAATTATTAAGTGTCTGAAGCCAGAATTCAGGTTCTCTTGACTCCAGGGATGGTGCTCTAACCACTGCATAACTCAGATGCCTCAAATTGGTTCCTTTCAATGAAAGTAATAATTAAACCCCTACCTTTTTACTGGCACTCTTTCTCTGACCTGCTCTGCTCTACCCAGGTTAGAGATCAGCTCAGTAAAAATTCAGTAAGCAGTTTGTCATTGCTTCAGTCTGAAAAACTTAAAGGGTGGGTTCAATGCGTTTACTCCCTGCCCAAGAATATATTTACTCTTACATTTTATTTCTACACATAAAGAAAATATTTCTTATTTTCTTCCTCACTTTTCCTAGAGAAACAATACCCAACTATCAATGACACTGATCTTGAAGATGGAAGAATCCATCAGAGAACTGATTCAATTCAATTTTCTAGCTAGTACAATGGCAAAACCACTTTCTGATTCTAACTTGCCATGGATGGCAAGGTTAATTTCTAAAGGTTTCTTTGATATTTAAAAATTTTTCTTTTCTGATTCTTTACATTTTAAACAATAGTTTGCTAGATAAAGATAATATTAAGTGCATCGGAAGTGTGTCTTTTTTTTTATTTTAGATTTTTCAAGGCAGTGGGGTTAAGTGGCTTGCCCAAGGCCACACGGCTAGGTAATTACTAATTGTCTGACATTGGATTTGAACCCAGGTACTCCTGACTCCAAGGCCAGTGCTCTATCCACTGCGCCACCTAGCTACCCCGTGTCTTTTTTTTTAGGCTTTTTTTATTTTTTGCAAGGCAGTGGGGTTAAGTGGCTTGCCCAAGGCCACACAGTTGGGTAATTATTAAGTGTCTGAGGCCAGATTTGAGCTCAGGTACTCCTGACTCCAGGGCTGGTGCTCTATCCATTGTGCCACCTAGCCACCCCTGGAGTGTGTTTTAACTAATGTTTGTCCTTCATTCTCAAAGAAGACTACAACATCAGGGAGGTGTTGCCATGACATCCTCCAGAGCCATGTGGGTCCAGTGGCCAAATATGAATCAGGATGACTAGAGATGACCCCGGATGTGGGGTAATAAGGGTTAAGCAACTTGCCCAAGGTCACACAGCTAGTAAATATCAGAGGTTAGATTTGAGCTCCCATCCTCCTGATTCTAAGGTCAGAGTGAGAAGAAAGGGGATCCTATGGATAGATGATTTGACTGGAAGAGGAATTTGTTCCTAGATTGACAATCAATGGATTCCTGGGGGCTTGGAGCATTTCACAAATTATGTTTATACTCTATATTTTTAAGAGTTTTAGTTTTGTGAATAAAGGAGGGTATGTGGAGTTGGTACCTTTACCCTAGACTTCATAAACTACTCTGATTATTTCTGAGATAGATCTTTTTTTCTTAGGTTTTGGGGTTTCCTTCCATGCAATGAAAAGAAAAGGAGAAAGAGGAAGTAGAGACTTTAATAGAAGTTCATACGCTATGCCAACCACAGTGACCTCCATCAAGGTAAAATGCTTATTCTGTTTAACTACCTTCTGATTCATTTCCTAGTTTCCTTCTGTCAGATGAAAGGGTAGAATTGAGATGAGCCAATTGTGTTTTCTCAGCTGTTGGTCAAATACTATGGTATCTTAGACACTACAGTCCTTAGACACTACAGTGTCTAAGAATCTGTTTCCCTGACTATTACCCTTTCAATTGCTCCCTATAAAAATGGGTGGGTACCAGTACAAGTTACAATGGTAACTTTCGGAATTGAGGTGAAACTGAGGAAGGGAGAAGGTTTTTTTGGTCCCTTAAAGAAACAAAAGACATTTTTCCTGACTCCTTTGGATGAATACTGAGAGCCAAAGAGGGAAAGTGTATGAATTGGGTTTAGCTTCTGGATCTCTATGTTTGATGAACCAGTGCTGCTGCTGCTACTGCTGGTCCCTAAGTTATAGCAACACTATTTTTCTGAATGACGCATTTCTCAATTATATATATAGTCACTTTATATTTATGCTGCATATATAGTTATTCTTATTATGCTTGTTGTCTACTCTATTAGAGTAGTTATGTGATGAAATGGAGAAATGGAGACCTGGAGTCAAGAGACATTTGACACTTACTAGCTGTGTGACCTTGGGCAATACTGATTGTCTCATATCTAGGTCCAGCTCCAGGTGTCTTGATCCATATCTGACCAATGACTCCAGAGAAGAAAGGTGAGGCTGATGACTTACTCAAATCCAGTTCACATGCATGTCATGGCGGCATCTCTCTGACAAAGGACAACCATCATCATCACTCCATTAGAATGTATGCTGTTTTTGAACAAGGATTGTTTATTCTTTATACTTGTATGCCCAGAATCTGGCACAATATCTGTTATATAGTATATGTTTACTACATAATTCTTCTTTGATTGACTGGCAGCTTCTAGCTCTGTCTAGTATCGTAGAACTTCTAGCACCACACCCAGATTTCAACAGCCCTAGAAGAATATGTGGAAGAAATTATGACATGATAGTTTAACATATGAGAGGCAGCAGAGCCAGAAAAACTCCAGCTCATTTACATTTTTAACAATGGTTTCCTAGATAAAAATAATATTAACAGCATCTTGAATACATGTACTGGAGAAGACTATGACCCTGGACAAGATATTTAACATTTCAATGTTTTAGGCAACTCTCTAAGACTATAATTAGCACTAAATGTGCCTATCTACTTTGATAGAGGGAATATCTTCACCTGGGATTTCCCTATAGCCACGAAATCATACATCCAGTCCCATCTCTATCCCTAAAACTTAGCACCATGAAGGACAACGGAAAACTAAATCAAGTATTATTTGTACCTAGAAGTCCTGGTTACATAATCTAAACTCCCCTGCTTTCAGATTTGGAAAATCCACATAAAATTATTTCTCTCCTTTTTGTATCCAAGAAATCTGAGCTATTATGGCATTACAAGATAAAACTATGTTGATATAATATTACATATATATTTTATATTCTTCTAAGTTTCTAAATTTATTCTGTGTCCCCTTCTTGTTTCCATATCTGCAGTTTCCGCAAAACACCCCCAAAATTTCCATTGCGTTTTCTTTTTAAAAAATTTTATTTATTTAAGGCAATGGGGTTGTTTGCCCAAGGTCACAGCTAGGTCACATAGCTGAGGTTGGATTTGAACTCAGGTCCTCCTGACTCCAGGACTGATGTTCTATCCACTGCAATACCTAGCTGTTCTACTCCCATTTCAGTTCTTATGCTGCCCCATGGCAAAATGTGGAAGGAATAATTGTAGTATGTGGAGCTTGCTCATTTATTCAATTATAACATAAAAAATTAACACTTCCAGTTCCATTTCCCAAATTAGAAAAAGACATTGGTGACCAAGTCAACTTGAAAGGAAACTCCAAGGGGCTGCTCTTCTAAGGAAGCTTTTCTTCTTAAATGACCATGGAATGCCAAGGTGAGCCAAAATGACTGAGAAATCTATAGCCTTTGTCCCATTATGAGAGGATAATGCCCATGTCCAACTCTCTTTTTTTGTCATTAAAGTGGAATAGAATTAAAACATCCTTCAATATCCTATGGAGGTAACCTTGGGTTCTCAAAGTCTATGTCACTGTGTAGTGTTACCAAGAAGTTGTTACCAAAAAATAAGGCTTTGATAATGGGTCCAGTTACATTCTGGCTCTGACCAAGGACCAACCCAGCTAGGTTCAGAAAGAATCACCATAAAGAAGTGTCTTCTTTGAACAAAGTTTTGAGGTCTCCAGGAACAATAAAAATGAAAGGTGGCAATCTTCATTTTATGCTTCTTTGATAGCCATGGTAAAGAACCTGAAGGGTATGTGGTTCAAGGAAGCCTTCTAGCCTTGGCCTTGGTGTGTGAAGGAGGAGAGAAGCATACCCTAGAAGAAAGGGATACCCAGTCTAGTGCTTGAATTCTACATTATATTGTTTGAAAAGTAGAATTGGTTGCAAAGATCAATGATCTCAGCTCTGGTCAGTAGGTAATACTTCCAAAGAGAAAGTATTTATGACTGGGAAGCAGAGCACCACTCAACAAGACATATCACAAGCTCTAGCATAGAGAAAGCAACTTTTACTAAGGCTAGATATTCTAAATAAGAAGAGGTAGTCAATGATGATGGAAAATGCTTATATCTTTGGGCATCTGGGTAAAATTATTTTGCCTGTAAAATCCAGGGGATTCCCACAGAATTCTTGTCTGGTCAAGCAGGATCAGTGAGAAGGGATGGAGGCAACAGACCTGGTGTTGTATGGGTGAAAGTTTTGGGACTGGTGTTAAATCATACTGGGTGGTTAAGAGTGTGGGGGGGAATACTTGGGGAGTCAGTAACTAATTGATAGTCAAACTTCCCTCTGTCAGAAAAGGGACATTTAATAATTACTATAGACCTTTTTGTGATGGGTTGACCCAAGAGTTTTGAGAATCCCATGAGACTTCTGCATTTAGAGGGGCAGGGGCTGAGGTCTTTAGAGAAAACTGGCCACAAACCAAATAAAATGTGGGACCCAACATCTCATAAAGACTGCTCAGTATTCCAATTCTATTGCATAAGCATTTATTAACTATTTACTATTTGTAAGACACTGGGGAAATAAATTAAACATTCCTTGCCCTCAAGAGCTAAAATCCAGCTGGGGAAGGAAAGATAACATATACACATAAAAGCAAATGTAAAATATAATCAAATTAATTTCTGGGGGTTGTGGGGTAGAGGACATAGGTCTCATATCAAGGATAATTTAACAAAGCAACAAGGATTTCAGGAGAGAGGCAAGGGTAGGAAAAAGTGGGATAGGGATGCTGAAGGAAAGAGCTGACTTGGATTAAAGGGAGTAGTGATGAGTGTGGGAGGAAGCTTAGATCTACAGCCTGTGACTGTAGATCATAGGAGTGAAGTCATAAGGAAGTCAATTGTCATGGTAATATCTATTTAATGCTCAACTGCTGAGCAATAAATGAAAAGTATGTGTTGCTTAGAAGGGAAGAGGCATGTGGTAGCAGAGTCCTTGGGTCACTGTGGTTATAGAAAAAGTTGAGGGATTTTTGGGGTACTCACCCACCAACTGCCAGCTAGTTGGAGAGGTTTAAAAGGAGAGGTTTAAAATTAAAGAATCAGTAGGGGCAGCTAGTTGGTGTAGTAGATAGAGTACTGGCTCTGGAGTCAGGAGGATGAGTTCAAATTCAGCCTCAGACACCTAGCTGGGCAAGTCATTGCCTCAAAAAAAATTTAAAAAGAGAGAGAAATGCTGATGAGTAAAGGGGCAAGAAAGGAAACAGGAGATAATGAAATCAAAAAGGGAGTTGATGACAAAGAAGATTACCACATTCTTTGAGATTGGAGCAAAGGAAGAAAAGATGGGGATGCAGCTGAGGTAATATGAAGTATTAATAGGGAAGATAAAGGAGCTTGTGGGGGATGGCATCAACTTTTAGACATGAATGATAAAAAATGAAACTCAAAGTTTAGAAAGGGCAGTGGAATAATTTAAAGGTAATGTTCTTAATAGTATTTTAAATGTAACAGTGGAAAAAAGAAACATTTTCCTTTCTGGCAAAAGAAAAAAAAAACTTGACTGCACTGTGGTTGATTATTAGTATTAAAAATGCTCTGAGGGGAGCCACATCAACATAAGGAGTAGGTGTTGGATGTCTGTTGTGCCCATCAATAAAGACCATATTGTACAGAATGTTTGCCTGTTTGGTAGTTTCATCATTGACATTAAAGAAAAGGTCTGTGAGCATCTTGCAAGGACTTTTGCAACTATAGTTCTAGAGCAAAATTATCATCTCTAAGAAAATTTGAGACAAGGTAAGGCCCCAGGTGTGAGAAATGGATATAGAACCAAGGAAAAGATTCATCCACTGGTGAAGGAGATTCTATAAGTCTAAGTAATCAAATCAGACTGGAAGGTAGTGGCTAGGTCACAACAAAATGAGAAAAGACAACAGGACACAAGATCAAAATGAACCAACAAAGAGATGCACTGCGAAGTCTTTTTTTAATTATACAAGAAAAATCATAGATTCATGATCTATGATGTCAGAATAAAAAAATCAGTATCACAGATATAGAATTAGAAGGAATCTCAAACACCATCTAGTTCAGCCCCTTCATTTTATAGAAAAGGACCTGTAGGTCCAGGATAATTGGATTGCTTTACCCAAGTTCACACTAATAATAAAAATTAGCATTTATATAATATTTTAAGATTCACAAAGCACTTTACAAATATTTCATTTTATCCTCACAACTACTTTGGAAGGTAGGTGATATTGACATTCTCATTTTTGTTGTGATCATTATTGTATCATTTTAGTCATGTCTGACTCTCCCCTCCCCCCCATTTAGGGTTTTCTTGGCATAGATTCTGGAGTGGTTTGTCATTTCCTTCTCCAATTCATTTTATAGACCTTCATGCCCTTCTTCATTTATTAGACACTAGTCATGTTTGACTTTTGTGTCTTCATTTGGGATTTTCTTGACAAAGGTATTGGAGTGACTTGCCATTTCCAGTTCATTTTATAGATGAGGAAACTGAGGCAAACAGGATTAAATGACTTATACCCAGGAACACAAAGTCAGTAAGTTCAGGTTAGATTTGAACTCAGAAATAGGAGTCTTCCTGATTCCCAACCCAGTGCACTATCCACTGCACCATCTAATTGTACTTAGGGAAAACTAGGTGGCACGGTGGATAGAGCACTGGTCTTGGAGTCATGAGAATGGGAATTCAAATCCCAGTCTCAGACACTTGACTCTTACTAGCTGTATGACCTTGGACTTATTATCTCACATCCAGGGCCATCTTCAGTCTTCCTAAGTCTTCCAGTCTGGTCACTGACCTCAGATGGCTCTGGAGGAAAATGAGGTTGGTGACTAAGCACAGCAACCCCTCACTCAAATTCAATGCATAGGCTTGTCATGGCATCACCTCCCTGATGTCATGATTTTAAATCTATTTGATATTTATTTATTTGTTTGTTTGTTTGTTTATTTATTCATTTTTGGCAATGAGGTTAAAAGTGACTTACCCAAAGTCACATAGGCAATTATTATTAAGTGTCTGAGGGCAGATTTGAACTCAAGTGCTCCTGACTTCAGGGCTAGTGCTCTATCCACTGCATCACCTAGCCGCCCCACAAATATTATTATTTTATAGATGAGGAAATTGAGATTAAACAAGGTTAAGTGACTTGCCAGGGTCACACACTTAATGTCCGAATTTTGAACTCATGAAGATGAGTCTTCCTGATTCTAAGTCCAGTGCTCTATCACTGAACTGCTTAGCTGCCCTATTCCCATACTGAGAAAACTGAAAGATACAAAAATTAAGGACTGACCTAGTCGCCTAACTAGTTATATCGACTGAATTTGGATTTTAATTCAGATTGACTCTAATGAACTCTAGTGTGTATGAAGAAGAGGAATGTTTAATAAAACTGGAAAGGAAAACTGGAGTCAGATTGTAAAGGGCTTTAAATTCCAGAATTTAAGTTTGATCTTAAGTAACTAGATAGAGAAATGTTAGATAGAGAAATGATGTCATTAGACTTGGACTTCAAGAAATTTATTTTGGCATCTATATAGAAGATGGAATAGAATGGGGAGAAATGATACCAGAGACTGAGGAAGAAAAAATGAAGTAGGGTGGCAGCTCCATGAGTGAAAATCAGGAGCCAGATTCAAGAGACGTGGAAGTGGAAATGAAAAGATCTGGCAACTGACTGAGTGAGAATGAGAAGTCAAAGATTACAACGGGATCCCAAATCTGGGTCACTGAAAGGATGATGATGTTCTCAACAAAAAAATGGCAGTTTGGAAGTGTGAGTTTGAGCAGAAAGACAATGGGTTCTTTTTTAGATTTGTCAAGTTTGAGATATCTCTAAAGATTCAAAGATGATCAATCATACAAAGCTGCCCTATCCCACTAGTTCCTGCAAATCATTGTATAGTGAACACACGAATGAATAGACATACAAATACAAATCATGGAGCTGTGGCTCTTTTTAAAAATGTTCATCTCTCCCTTTTTAAAAAAAGTGTACATTCGATTCCAGAAGAGGGAGTGGAATTATTTCACATAAGTTCCAAAGGCAAGTCTGGAACCAATAAGAGAATGGTACAGAAGCAAATTTTTGTTAAACTCTAGAAAAAACTTTCTAATCAACAGTTGTCTGATGATGAAATAGGCTGTTCCATGAGATCTTGAGTTCCTATAAATAGAGATCTAATCAGAGGCTAAGTAGCCATGTTTCTGCAATATAGTAGAAGGAAATCTTTCCAACTAAAAAAATTCTTTAAATCCATGAAAACTGATATCAGGAAATGTACCCTAACACTGCCTATTACCAAGTATCTTTTCTTTTGAATTAGTCTCATTGAATACCTATAGGATCTTCATAGACAATATTTTCAGAATCATTAATTTAAATCCACCCTAGTCCTCCAAGGAATCAGATGAGGGATCCAGGGAGATTCTCAAAAATTTAAACCCTATTTTTACAAGTGAGAAACCACAGAGTGTAGTGATTAGAAAGTTAGACTGCTCATAATTAAAACCTTGACTCATGTCCCCACTTTTACAACTGCTAATTCTGTAATCCTAGACAAGTTAATTTCTCATTTTTCAAAGCTAACTCTCTAAGACTTTATTTAATACATAGATTTCAGAACAAAGATTGAGTCCATGAGGGTAGTGGTGGTGGTAGTGGTGGTGATGGTGGTGATAGTGGTGAAAATTAATGGTGGTGGTGGTGATGATGATGATGTTGATGATATTCAAAGAGTATTTCTGAACATACCAGTCTAGTAATTCTGTTACAGAAATAAAGTTTGCTGTAGTAACCTCTTTTTGAGGAAGTCATTCACACTTTTTACTTTTGGGATAATTGAAAATCACTTTTGGCAGGAATTAAAGTCAAGTTCCCTGATTCATATAATCTATTCTCTTCCCTTATTTGAAAACTGGGACAATATCATTTCATCTTCAATCCTGTATTACCTCTTCCATTCACAATTATCTTTGAAATATCAGACAGTGGCTCAAAATCATTTTCAGGCACCAAGGATATAGTTCACTTAGAATAAGTAACTTAAACTCATCTAGACCAGTTATTTGTTCTCCAACTGCCTTTTGAATTCTCTTACATATCAATTTCTCACTAAATATTTGCTTTCTTTTTTAAATTTGAAAGTCAATTTGAAATTTCTCTTTGAAAGGGATAAAAAACCAGAAGAGTAACAGTTGTTCACTTCTTTCATCAGTTATTATAATCTTGTCCACTCAGGCAGCTGCCTTATCCTTTCTTTGAACCTCATCTTTATCTCATTATGATCTAAAAAAAAATCTTTTTTGTTATCTTTACCTTACCTTGCTAGCCTCAGCTAATTTTGATGATGTCTCTTAATATATCCCTATGGGACAATGCCATACTTTCATATTCTTGAATATATTCCTTTGCTCCCATTGATACATCTTTTTTTTTTTTTTTTAGTTTTTGCAAGGCAATGGAGTTAAGTGATTTGCCCAAGCTGGGCAATTATTAAGTGTCTAAGGTCAGATTTAAACTCAGGTCCTCCTGACTCCAGGTGCTCTATCCACTGTGCCACCTAGCTGCCCCCATTGTTGTGTCCATACATATATATATATATATATATATATATATATATACATATATATGTATACATTAATATATATATATATAAAACTCTTTAAACAAATCCATCTTTGTTTCCTCATGGAAACTGCTTCTCTTTTTTATCTTCAGACTTTCACTCTTGAGAGCTTTCCATCCTATGGAATCTTTTAGTTCAAAGTTTCCTACCTATACTTTCTATGAATCCTTTGATATCTGTTCTCTTAAACTCTAGGGGTATATTTGAGATTATACCAGGCTTTCCTTTCCTCTGCCCCAAAGTTGATTCTCTACAACAAAAATTGTAGGAGCATGTCCAGATCTTTGAAGTTCCTAATAATCACATTTTATTATTATTGTGCCAGATTTGTGGTCAGCTTATCATCTATTTCTTTTTTGTTCCTGTGATTTCCAGTATACTACAATGAAAATAATTTTCTTCTTTTTGTCTCCATTAATCTTTACCAAAACTCTTTCCACCATGAGTCTCTTCATCAATTCCTGGATTTCCTCATATAAGTATATTGGCTTACTATAGAATATATATTAGAGGCATCTAGGTTGCACTGTGGATAGAATTCTGGACTGGAATGAGGAAAATATGAATTCAAATCTGACCTTAAATACTTATTTAGCTGTGTGCCCCTGGGCAAATGACTTAAGCTTAGTTAAGCAACTCTCTCATCTGTGAAATGGGAGTAATAATAACATTCACTTCACAAAGGTTGCTGTGAGAATATCTTGAAGTATGATATAAATGCAAGTTTTGTTTTTATTGTTATTACTATTGCTATTATCGTTGAATGCTACTCTAGTTTACCCCCACCCCTTTTCATATAACCTGTTTCATGTAAATAATGCATTCCCTTCCAGAACTCACTTGCTAACTAAAAGTCTATCTCAAATACAAAGTACCTAGGACAGCGTCTTTGCATGTGCAGAAGCTAACTAGCCTATTTCTGGAAGAGTCAGGATGATGTGGAATGAAAATGCCTTGAAGGGCCAATGGGGCATATGTAGACATTGTGTTAATTGACTTCTGGTCTGCTGCCTGCATGATAAGGAAGAGTCTTTTTTTTATTATTATTATTGGTTCCAGAACTGAAGGATATCTTCAAAAGATCTGAATACCTCTGGTCAATTGTTCTTCATTTTTTTTCAAAAAGGATAAGTTTTTATTTATGGCTCCAAATTTACAAACACAAAGAAGAACAGAAAACCCAAGTTCTTATGCTTTATAGCTCATTAAAAAATATACTTAAATTGAAGGGTCTCCTCCAAGCAAGTATTTTCCATGCATATGATATAAATAGTTGACAACACAAAATGACAGCAGCATGGAGAGAACAGTTCAGTTATTACCCCATTACCAATATCAAGTGAGAAATAGGTCAAAGCTCTTGATCAGTGCCATGGAGGTTGTCCTGGGCAAAGTGATTCCACTTGCTTCCAGTTCCTGGATCTGGGCTGCTGGGCCATGCAGCTCACTGAGTGTCCTGAGGGCTGGGCTTCACATGCTTGCTCTGGCAGAGGTCTCCCAGCTGATCTTTCAAGTTGTGCCCAGTGCTCCCTGGGGGCTAGGTCAGGAAACTGCCCCACTGCTGTGAGCCTGGCTCCTAGCGCCCTGGGGCTGCCTTCAGGAAGCTGGAGTTCCTTCACTCTGGTGGCCACCCCTCTAAACCAGTGGAGCTAAGCCTTTCTGCTATTTTCCAGGTTACCTTGGGCTTCTGTCGCTCAAAAATTCAGTAAGAGTCCTTGTTTTGTAAGTTTGAAAAGATAAGAGAGAGAGAGAGAGCACCTAAGAGAGGATCCTCTCCTGTCACCATCTTGACTCGGCCCCTCAATTATTCTTTTTTTTTTTAGTTTTTTTGCAAGGCAAATGGGGTTAAGTGGCTTGCCCAAGGCCACACAGCTAGGTAATTATTAAGTGTCTGAGCTTGGATTTGAACTCAGATACTCCTGACTCCAGGGCCCGTGCTCTATTCACTCTGCCACCTAGCCACCCTCAGTTGTTCTTTAAATGTTCTTCTGGTTGAATTCCTTTGTTAGTAGGATTTGATAAGAGGCAATGCTGTAGGAGGAGAATTTTCTGCATCTTCTCCCCATCAGACCATGAGGCATTGAGAAATAGGCCTCTATCCTTGACCCTTGCATTTGCTCCTTCCATTCTGGGTGAAGGGAGTAGAGCCAGCAATCTTGCAGGTTTCAAAAGGTCAAGAAAGTAATCACCTTACTTTTCAAAGTCTGTATTTGCAGCCAGTGTAGCCTGAATGCCCATAAAGAACAAGAGTGACTTCAGGAGAAACATATCCAGTCATGTATGGGACCTGGAACTTGGAGGGACCAATGTTATGTTAGAACTGAATGAAGAATATGTCCCTGAGGTGTTGGGGAGAAATGTTTGTGATGGTCATATCTTTTTTTCTTTTTTTTATTTTTGCAAGTCAATGGAGTTAAGTGACTTGCCCAAGGTCACACAGCTAGGTAATTATTAAGTGTCTGAGGTTGGATTTTAACTCAGGTCCTCCTGACTTCACGGCCCGTGTTCTATTCACTGCTTCATCTAGCCACCCCATTTTGGCCATGTCTTTAAGGAAAATGTCAATGTACCTTTTAATTAATGTTAAGTGGTTAAATGGACCTGAGACACTAGTCACTGGTCCCTTGTAACAGTGGGGAAAAAACAGCCTATGGGAGCTCAAGGTGACTCCCCCTAAAAAACTCTAATCGAGAATGGTAAGGGGAAGATGTAGCAGCCTTGTCCTGGGAGGGAGGCCAGAATATATTCACTATGTACTGTAAATCTGTTTATAGACAGTCAGATTTCTTAATAGCTCCATTCTTTGGTTTTGTTTGCTTCAGAATTTCTGGATATCTTTGTTGATTTTTTTGGGAGATAGATAGAGGCAATCTATTATCACCTTCTATTGTTTCCATTTAAAGTCATTTTGACTGTTTCAGACAAATATATGATTACCAGACCTTGTGATATATGCTGAATCCCTGGCAGGCAGCAAGCTATTAAAATGGATCCAAGCCATGTATCTATTGTTGAGTCATTTCAGTCATGTCCAACTCTTTGCAACCAACCATATTTGTAGTTTTCTTGGCAAAGATACTAGTATGATTCACTATTTTCTTCTCCAGCTCATTTTTCAAAGGAGGAAACTGAGACAAATAGGGCTAAGTGACTTGCCCAGGGCCACAAATCTAGGAAGTGTCTGAGGTTACATATGAACTCAAAAAAGATGTCTTCCTGACTCCAGGCCCAGTATTCTATCCATTATTGCTTCATCTAACAGCTCATCCAAGCCATTGTCTTATAGTTAATTGCATTTTTATTAGATTGTAAGCTCCTTGAGAGCAAATACAGCATACATAAAGTGGGCACTTCATGATTCTTGAATTGAACTGTTACAAGGTTTCTCTCTCTTCTCCATATGCTCTGTTATCTAGTAATATTCTATTCCCTGAGTATTTTCACCACCTTTCTCTCAAGTCTGGAATTCTTGGCATTCCTGGAATGCCTCATCATCCTCTTTTCTTCCCTTTTTTGGCTGTCCATACCTTCTTTGTACATAATTATTTTCCACTACCTCAGCTCCCTGCTGGTAGGGACTGGGTTTTTGAATTTTGTTGCCTTTCTTTATTTTCCCCATGGGGAAGCTAGGTGATGGCAGTGGATAGAGAGCACTGGCCTTTGGAGTCAGGAGGACAAGAGTTCAAGTCCAGCCTCAGATGCTTGTCATTTACTAGCTGAGACTTAGCACAGCACCCCTTCACTCAAATCCAATTCACAGGTTTGTCGTGGCATCACCTCCCTGATGTTGTGGTCTTCTTCAAAAATGAAGAGCAAACATTATTATTATATTCCCCATGCTTAGCACAGCACATAACATAACATCACATAAGTGTTAATTAACTGACTAACTGAATCTCCAATTATCGACCTTGGAGACAGGATACTAAACCCCCTCTTCAGATATCTCCTTAAGGTGCTGAAAAACCACATTCAAAAAGTCGCAGAATTTTCATATATCCCACCTGTTGAACTTTCAGTAAACCCAATCCAAATCAGCCAAGAACTGGAGCTGGGGATTTCCTACCACTCTCTTACTTTGACCATTTGTCAGAAACATGACCTAACTCAACCACAAGCAAAAAAAAAAAAAAAAAAAAAAGCTTAAAAACCCAACCTTTGTGTTTTCTTTATGATCAGCCTGGGTCAGACAATGAGAAGATTCTTAGACTTCAGAAAATCTAGTAGAAGAAGCAAAAGAGGCAATTCTTCTTTTTTATCCTCTAACAGTCTAAGGCCAAAGAACTGTGGTGAAGCCCAGCTGAGAAGTTTACTTCCTGTCAGTATATTGTTTGTGAACAACAACTTTTTCTCTGAGCTGCCAAAGTCTGTGGTCTGAGTTCTGTGTCATTGAGATACAATTACCGTAAAAAGACTACTTAACAGCTGATGTTTCCAGTAAACTTTTTTGTGGGCTTTAAAACCAATCTGAAACTTTTGAAAGGGGAATGAAGAGGCCTTTATTGATGGAGAATTAAGTCCTTTCTTCCCCTTAAAGTTAGATATTCAGCTGTTTCCCATGAAGCCACAAGCAGTGCCTTTTATTGTATTAATAATAATAATAAAATAATGACTCCTGAAAATTGTATAGGGCTTAAAATTTGCAAAGCATTTTGTACATTATTATTTAAAATCATGCATATAAATATATTTTAAATACATTATTTCTTTGCAACCTCACAGCCACAACCACCTGGGATCACTGTAAAAGAGATGTTACTCTTATTGTGCAGATGAGAAAGCTGAGGCTTAGAAAAGTTGTGTTTTGGCAATTTTCAAACAGATAGTATAGGTCAGAGCTGGGATTATAAAGCCAACCAGTCCATACTTCCCTTAAGGTTCAGTTAGTGGTGAAGTAGAAGGAGACAGAGGTGTAATGAGCTCAAATCTTGGCTCTGCTTATAACTGGCAGGATGGTCTTGGACAAATCTCTTCACCCCAGGTCCCATTGTCCTCACCTATGGTGTCTAAGATACTTTCCAACTCAAATATTCTGAGATTTTATAAGACTATGACTGCATCAAGAATGAGAAAATTCCCTGTTATCAGAAATATCTTTCATAGCTTCCAAACTTTGTGCTGAATCCATCTCTTCTCCTTTTTTGAAAATGCAAATCTCTTAAATATGTTTATTTTAAATAATGGCCATTACAGTCAGTGAGCCACATAGACACATGAATCAGCAAACATCAACTAAGTGCAAATTACATGGAGGGAATTTTGCCAGACCCCGAAATATAGGTGCAAAGAATATGACAATCCTTAGGAGGAATGCCAAGTATTCTAGGACTGTTCATAGAATGAGGAAAGAGGAAGCCATAAAAGCATTTCAGACTCTAAGATTCCAAACTTTTTATGTCAAGGAATAATTTTAGTACCTCCTGGGGCATCTGGGTGATTCAATGGATAGAGTGCATGGCTTGGAATCAGGAATACCTAAGTTTAAATCTAGCCTCAGACACTTGCTAGCTGTGTGACCTTGGACAAGTCACTTAATTTAATACAAGTTCCTCTGCTGTAAAGTGGAGATAATAATAGTGCCTGTCCTTAAAAGGTGGTTGTAGACCAAATGAGATGATATTTGTAAAACATACTGCCTTAGCACAAATAAGGAACATTTAATTAAATACTTATTTTCTTCTTTCCTCCTTTGACCTTAAAATCAAATTATATATATATTCCAACCTATGCATACACACAATACACACACACACACACACACACACACACACACACACACATATGTATAGGATTTAAATAAGGTGAATAAAGAAAAATATATCCAAAGTAGGTAAATACAAATTTATTCATTAATAATAGGTACAAAAATAAATGGTGAGTCCTGGGATCAATTTATGTGCTTATGTGCATATGCATACACATAAACACATATATACCAAATATTCATGCAAACATGTATGTACATATATAATAAGTTCAAACTATTTTAGGGTCACATGGATATTAAGTATCTGAAGCTAAATTTAAACTCAGGTTTTCCTATCTATCTGTCATTTATCTATTGGTCTATGCAAAGATACACATAAGTATGTATTTTATAAATGCATCTGCATTATGAATGCATGTATAATTATGCATGTATATACAACATAAATATAAGATAAAGAAAATATATACAAAATATCTCATATTTATTCATTAATTATTAAAAAGGACAATAGTTGGTGAGTCCTGGGATCTATTCCAAGTGTAATTTTTGGCAAGCTCTCTGCACTAATCGAAGCTTGCTTTTTGCCATTGTTTGTTTTTTAAATAAGCATTTCTTTGGCCAAAGAAGGACATTAGACCAAGGGATATCCTGAAACCAGCTTGACCAGGCTTTGGAAAGCTTATAGCTGAATTTCAGTGTGAGCATTTATAGATCCAAAATCTGCAAATGCTACAAATCAAATGTAAATTGCTTGTTTTGTTGACTGATGACACTTAATAAAATGATGGATAAAAGTGCTAACAATATAGATTAAACATTAAAATGTGTTGAGCCTACATTTTTAAATTTTATTTTTTAAATTTAAAATTAATTAATTAAATTAATTAAATTTAAATTTTACTAAAATTTAATGACTCTAAACATTTTTTCCATTTATGTGCAAAGATACACCCTCCCTTCCAATTCTTCTTCTCATGGCAGCAACAATTTGATATAGATGGTACATGTACAATTGTGTTTAACATATTGCCATATTAGTCATGTTTTGAAAGAAGAATGAGAACCAAAAGGAAATGAAAATATGAAAAAGAGAATAAAAGCATAAAAGAAGTTTTGAAAAGTGAATAGACTATGCTTTGCTCTGTATTCAGAATTAATAGTTTTTCTTTGGATGTGGATGGCATTTTCCCTAATTAATCTCACAGGATAATCATTGATCACTGAGCTATTGAGAGGAGCTGTGTCCATCATAATTGATCATCACCCTATGTTGCTGTTAATGTGTGCTATGTTCCCCTGGTTCTGCTCACTTCACTCAGCATCACTTCACCTACATTTCTTTTCTTATCTTTTTTTTTTATTTTAGGTTTTTTTTTTTGGCAAGGTAATGGGGTTAAGTGAGTTGCCCAAGGCCACACAGCTAGGTAATTATTAAGTGTCTGAGACCAGATTTGAACTCAGGTACTCCTCACTCCAGGGCCAGTTATCCACTGCCCCCCACCTACATTTATTTTCTCTCTTTCTTTCTTTCTTTCTTTCTTTCTTTCTTTCTTTCTTTCTTTCTTTCTTTCTTTCTTTCAGCTTTTTTCCAAGGCAAATGGGGTTAAGTGGCTTGCCCAAGGCCACATAGCTAGGTAATTATTAAGGGTCTGAGGCTGGATTTGAACTCAGGTATTCCTGACTCCAGGGCCAGTGCTCTATCCACTGAACCACCTAGCCACCCCTCATGACTGACTTCTATCCATATTTTCAAAATTTTGTTTATTGCCATATTTATTACTGATTCCATCTGGTTATAAGAAGGTAGATGTGTGAGATGATTGTAAAAGTCTCCAAAGTGGAGAAATAGAGAGTTATTAACATCTGCTGGGCCTCCAGCTATCACCTCCATCTTTGGATAAGTGGAGGATGGAAATGTGGAAAGAACTTTGCTCCTGTTTGATTTAATGTCAGCTAAGGTGGAGAGTTTGTCCAAGTCTAAATGAATCCCTGAGGATGCCAACAAACTCAACTATGTTTATTTTGGGTTGTATATGCTGTCCTGTTGATCAAGATTCATTCTAACTTTTTCTCTTGTTGACTTAAGTTCTAAGATTAAAAAAATGGACTCCTGCTTCCCTCACCTTGCCTGCTCTTAATACAGAAAGTATATTTTAAATGATTTGCACCTAGAAATTTTTCATAAAGATTGACTATCAAGCTAACTCTCTGCCTCCATAAGGAGTTTCTCTAAAAGAATTACAGGAAAAGAAAACACTTTTCAGTTTTGATAATGTGTGTGTGTGTGTGTGTGTGTGTGTGTGTGTGTGTGTGTGCGCGCACGCGTTTCCATGTGCATAATTTGAATGTTTATTTAACTGGACTAGTGTCATAACAATAAGTTCTCTTTGATGTTTTATACTGTTTTATAATTGATGATATATTTACGAGTTCAGTTGATGGGAAAGGGAAAAAAACCTAAGGCAAAAAATTCCCAAGGCAAAAGACATACCGAGTTAAAAAAAGAAATGTCTGTAGCAAAAAAATCTCAATGCCCAGAACTTGAAAAAGATAAATTAGAATGCACACTGGAATGCCATGGCTTTTGTCCTGTTACGATTATTAATAAAAGAATACTGATTTATTTTTCTCTTTCAGGTAAATATGATTAATCCTCAAATAAGAAGAAATAGAATTGGAGTTCACTGAAAAAAGGGAAATTGGAATTTTCACATCTTGTGCAAAGATTTCTTCCTTTCCCTAAATTTGCCTAGGATTCACACAGTTCACAAATATCTGAGAAAAGATTCACACTCAGCTCTTTACTACCCTGAATCCAGCTTTATGCACTATACCACCTGGCTGGCCATTGCCATTAAAATATCATTTGAAAAAAATAGAACTTCATTTTATAGAGAGAAAAGTTTCAATTGTCCAAGGGACCCAGTCTAAAAAATCTGGATTGGTTAAATTCAATTTTTTGTAAAATTGTTGTTGAGTTGTTAAAAGAATTATGGATAATCCCTGTTTTAGTATTTGGGGGGAATCAGAAAAAGAAACATATTTTTCAAAGAATTAGTTCAGTCTAAAAAAGGAATATAAAATAAAAGAGAAAAAATAGTGGGAGAAGGAAAAGTGAATTAAAATACAGTTAAAGCATGAGAAAAGGAAGTGGGAAACAGAAAAGTTAAGATCTTATCATCAGTGTAACCCCCCCCCCCCCAAAGGGAAATAGCACCATGCAAAGAGAAATACAGTAACTCACAACACATTTAGCTAAAACTGCAAAATATTTGCAAGTTATTAGATTCGGCAAATCATAATGAATAAAAAGAAATTCACAGAAAAGCTTCTATCAGTTAAAAACTAGAACATCAAATTCCCCCTAAAAAAGAAAATTTCTTCTCAGGGAACTGGAGAGATTTCAAAGGATTTTCTATCTTAATTTCACACATAACTGGTATCTTGTTGTGATTTTCAAAAAGAACCCTGCAATCATAGAGTAACTTTAGAGTTGAGAATTTAAGTCAACATTATATCCCTTTTGGTAGATTAGTTGGTAATAATTACCATCTTAAAAATTGCCCTGGGCTTGGGATAATCACTGATGAACATAATGTCATTTCTTTGCAGCTGTGAATGTTGGAGTTTTAAATGTAAAGAGTACAAAACTGCCAACTTTGGAGACACACTCATGGAGTTTTGAAGTGTTTTTCTGTCTAAATAATTAAGATATTTAATTTAACTGGACTAATGTTATTGGCATAGCAATAAGTTCTATTTCATCTTTTTATAGTTTAATGTTGATATTATATTTATGAGTTTTAAGCATCATACTTTTGTAAAGAATTTTTAAGCTATGTAGTTAATATCAAAGAATTATACCTTCAAGGTGGTGAATATATACATTAAGGGATCATATATCATTTTCTCTGATTTTTCACAAAACAGAAACATTTTTCTTAAGAACATCATACTCCCTCTGACTGATCATTTTGTAAATATTTTAGATATGTCCATCTTGCTATATCAAGAGTTAATTTGATATGGCAAACAGAAGGAGACTTTGAGAAAAAAATAAAAATGCAATAAAGTTTACAACAGGCATTAACCATGATCCCAAAGTACTCTCAATCTCTGATTCTCCAACAAAAGGAAGAAAAATAAGACTTTATAACTGAAACATTAATTAAAAGACAACTCAAGTGGCTGAAAAATTTTCATGGAGCTCCACCAAGAAATAAATTTAAGTAATTATTTTAAACAGAGGAACAAAAAAGAAATCAGGCATGAATGGACCTTTGACTGTCTTTTAAACAAGGCAGTTAGAAAATTGAATTTGATCTTAAAAACTTCATATTAACTATGACAGTAGCTATTTGAATTTATGAAATTTATGTAAGTTGTTGTCAATAATGATCACTTGAAAATTTATGAAGCCTGATCCTTACTTCCCATTAGATAGAAGGTAAATCCACAAGCAATATGTTAAATATCTTTATGATATTGTGAGTAGGCAATATGACTTTAAATTAAGACAAAGAGACAATGTAATTTGCATAGTGGATATTTAGAAGTATTAGTAATTAGATTGTCTTTAATCTATTTTTAAATGATTTTGGTGATATAATTCCCAGAAATATGAATATTCATTATTCCATATTTTTGGGAAATTCTAGTGTCTGATTATATGGATTATAACCAAAAAACCAATAGAAACTTTTTATTGTTAACATTGCAAATTGCTTTATTTAACTGAACTAATATTATTGGGTTAATAGAAATAAGTTGTATTTCATGTTCTGTACTGCTTTATGATGATGTTATATTTATGATTTTAAAATGTTATAAATTTTTTGAAATCTCTTAGGACAAGTTATTGCTTTCAATGTTGTAAAATAGTATTCCTCTCTTATGACAAAATCATGGTAATAGAATAAGTGTGTGGCTAGGTGGCTAGTAAATAGAGCATTAGCCCCAGAGTCAGGAAGACTCACCTTTATGAGTTCCTATCTGGCCTCAGAGAGTTACTAGTTGTGGGATCCTGGGCAAATTACTTAACCCTGTTTGTCTCAGTTTCCTCAACTGTAAAATGATCTGGAGAAGGAAATGACAAACCACTCCAATAGCTTTGCTAGCAAAACCTCATGACTGAAACAACTGAATAATAACAACAATTAGAGTGGGAAAGGACCTCAGAAGCTATCTTAGAAGTCCATCCTTAGAGCAAGAAGTTAAATACAGGCTTAGGTGGCTTGCTTCCTCTCAAAAGTGATAAGCACTAAGGCCTGTAACTACCTCAGTTACTCTTCTTTCTTCCATATTTGGAATTATCAAATTTTTCTAGTCTCAGTCTTTTCTAGTCTCTAGTCTTATACTCTTTGTGATATAGATTTTATCTAGAGGTATGCCAGAGTCAGATCAAATAGCTTGGAGAGACAGTTGTTAAATTGGCAGCATGAGTTTTTACCCCTTGCAAATTAATTGAAGCTATAAAGCAGGACTTGATTTTGTTGGCAGAAATTTTTAATAATGCAAATCAGAGTTAAAAGTTAAAAGAGTCAGTCAAGTATTTGCTTGTACATCTTGTACATCCATGGAGAGAGAGAGAGAGAGAGAGAGAGAGAGAGAGAGAGAGAGAGACAGAGACAGAGACAGAGACAGAGACAGAAAAAGAGAGACAGAGAGACAGAGACGATCAGATAGCTAGATAGATATTTAAAATTAAAATATATTAGTACAATGATGAAAATGATGAAAATAGTTTGATTTCATGGACTTCCTCAAAGAGTCTTAGAAACCCCTGGAGTCTCCAGTACATATACCATTGCTTTAAACAACAAAGTTTCCATCAATCAAAGATGAAAACAGTCAAATAGCTTTCTTGTAAATTAAACATCACACAAAGTTCCTGAATCCATGGTGATGAAAATGTAAATGTAAATATCCTACCTGTGTGCTCACCAATTATAAAGTATAATGCCTCATGAGATGAATGCATTTTCCAAATTACAGGCCACATATTTTGTTTGTTTCCCTTCATTAGGACCACTTTTCTCTAAGTGATATCCTGGGACGTCACTATCCTCCAAAACAAAGCCCTAGAGACTGAAAAAAGATACTTGGAACAATATATATATATTTTTATTCTGAGTATCTACACTACAGGATTATGCTGATGGCCTTGCTCTCAAACCTTGTCTGTTTGCATCAATGAGCAAAAGCGGGGTGAGGGGGAGTGGTGGTGCTTGGAACACTTTGGAGAGGAATGATTTGCTTGAAATTTTTCCCTTACACCTCAGTAATAGTGCATGATCTTCTGTTTTTCAATTCCATTGAGAATTTGGTTGACTCCTACCTTTGGAGACCTTACATAAATATACAGCAATTTGTTCAAATTTCTAAATTTCACATGGAATTGTAGTATATATATATGTATATACACACACATACTTATATATGTATATATATATATATATATATATATATATATATATATATACATACATATATATATAAAACAGATGTATGGGAGATTGTCCCTGCATGAAACCAATTTATGCAGTAATCAGTAAAAGTTCCTGAGAGAACTCTTCCCAAAATTTAGTATCCCTTTGTCTATTGATGGTGACAGAAGCAATCTCTTCACAGAACAAACTGCAAGGTAATCAATCTGTAAATGAAGGTAGATCCAATAAAATCTTTTCTGCTCACATTGGACTAAATTCCCAGGAGCAATAGAATGACAAAATTGTTTTTAAAATTATAATATAGATGGATTGCTAGATAGATAGATCATGGAATCACGAGTAGTTCAAATCTGGCCTCAGACACTTAATAATAATTGCCTGTGTGACCTTGGGCAGGTCATTTAACCCTATTGCCTGGCAAAAACCAAAAAATAAAATACAGACCAAAATTGATCTGTATATACCATGAAGATTAAATAAAGTATAGACAGCTAGATAGCTGTATAGTTCTAGCTAGATAGCTAGACAGCTAGATAACTCCCAATAGCTAGCCAGAGAGAGGGGAAGGGAAAAAAGGAGGGAGAAAGGGAGAGAGAGAGATCTGATCTGGGGTTTGACTCACTCCATTTACAAGGGATGTCTTGCCTCCTGAGGAACCTATATCCAACTCAAGAAGTAAAGGAACTGAAGATGGAACAACTGATTGGTTTAAGATTGGCAAAATACAACAAGGCTGCATATTGTCACCTTATTGATTTAGCCTATATACAGAATACATGCAAAAATGCCAAACTGGATGAATAAAAAGTTGAAATTAGGTTGCTTCTAGAAATTTCACCAATCTCTTATATGCGACAATTACCACTCTAATGGATGAAAATAGAAAAAGAATTTTAAAGTTTCTTGATAAAAGTGAAAGAAGAGAGTATAAAGATGGCTTGAAATTTAAAAAAATATAAAAAGATTATGGCAAATGGAGAAGAAATGGAAACATAGACAGATTTTTTTTTATTCTTGGCCTCAAAGATCACTGATGATGGCAACAGCAGTCAGGAAATTAAAAAAAAATCCTTGCTCCTTGGAAGGAGAGATATGGAAAATATGGAAAGCATATTAAAAAACAGAGACATCACCTAGCTAGTCTTTTTTTTTTTTTTAGGTTTTTGTAAGGCAAATGGGGTTAAGTGGCTTGCCCAAGGCCACACAGTTAGGTAATTATTAAGTGTCTGAGGCCGGATTTGAACTCAGGTACTCCTGACTCCAGGGTTGGTGCTCTATCCACCACACCACCTAGCCACCCCATACCTAGCTAGTCTTTTGTGTGTTCAAAGCTGCCATTTTTCCAGTAGCAATGAGTGACTACAAGAGTTGCACTCTAAGAAAAGTTGAGTTCTGAAAAATCAACAGTTTTGAACTGGGGCTCTGGAGAAGATTTTTGTACAACAAGGAGATCAAATAAAACAATACTTAAAGAAATTAGTTCACTGTTCATTGGAAGGTCAAATACTGAAGTGGAAGCTTAAATACTTTGACCACATCATGAGAAGATGGGGACCCACTGGAAAAGACCCTGATATTGGAAAAGATTGACAATAAGAGAGAGATAGCAGAGAATGAGATGGATAAATAATATGGAAGCAACAAGCATGAGCTTAGACAGACTTCAGGAGATAGTGGATGATAGAGAGGCCTAAAAATGCTATAATACATGGAGTCACAAAGGCTCATATTGAACTGGATGACCAAACAGAAACAGCAAATCTCTAAAGAAGATATTGATTGGGGCAATTAGGTGGTACAATGGATAGAATACCAGCCCTGGAGTCAGGAGGAGTTCAAATCTGGCCCCAGACACTTAATAATAATAAATTGCCTCGTGGTGTGACCTTGGGCAGGTCACTTAACCCCATTGCCTTGCAAAAACCAAAAAAATAAAAAACCTAAAACAACATAAAGAAGATATTGATTTTCACTTTTCTGAAAAGTATAGTAGGAGGGCCTTGGCTATCAATAGGCTATCAAGAAGAATGTGATGAACTATACAGAATAAGCATGGTTGGGTGATCATTCCATCATTCTCTTCTCTGTAAGGGACATATTAGGCTAGAATTATATCTATGAACCCAACTTCAAATATTGGCAGTCTAAGGTAATAATATTATTTTAGAAGTTTAGAATAAAAGCTACTTTTCCTGGTCATTCTCAAGGGGAGGGTAAAAGCATAATCTAATGAGCTTCTCTCTTCTGTTCAAATATTTGGTATACAAATGATAATTGGAGGTTATTAGTAAAAAAGAAATTAAGGAGAATACACATATTGGGATAGACAATATAATAGTTTAGGGTTGGTGAACTCTAGTTTAGAAGAAAGAGAATAAACCTAAGCTTGATGAACGAGAGAACAATCTCACTAGGATTCAAGGCTTGTAGGTTCTGAAAGATAAAGGATATGTTTGTAAGGTAGCTTACCCATATGCCTATGGTGCCATGAGACCTCCTATCAGCTGTGGAAATCTTTGTACTTCTCACCCTGCCTCTCCAATGAGTTTCTCTCTCATCTCTCTGAAATCCATATGCACATAGAAGTCTCTCTGCCATTTGGAGTAATGTCTCATTCCACATGTGTAGCATTCAATGCCGCAACACTATCTTCATTTTTGTGCTCATTACTAAGGAAACACAAACTCTACCTACCTATGTCTGTGTCTTTTGAACTTTTGAAGCAGAGCATGAAAAGACCTGTCCATAATGGATATATATAGCCTGTTGATGAAAAGGATTTGCCACTCCAGATTGTAAGGGATGTATGAGGTCATCTTCTAGTTATAAATGAACTTTGGAACTTTGAAGAGAAAACTCATTTGAGGCTTTCATTCACCAACTTGTCAAAAGAGTGAGGTCTATGGGCATGGCCCTTGCATAGAGATTGAAGAATTCTACTCTATTTCATGTACACCTGAACATTCCATGGAATGGATAGAGAAAATGCCCCAGTTAGGGGCAGCTATGTGGCACTGGCCCTCTAGTCAGGAGGACCTGAGTTCAAATATGGCCTCAGACTTAATACTTACTTAGCTGTGTGACTTAATCCCATTACCTTGCAAAAATTTAAAAAAATGCCATAGTTAGCACATACAGTCTAGGTCCTAAAAGGTTTTGCTAAACTTGCATCCCCAAATTTACATACAATATTGGCCAGCTTTATGGGGCGGCTAGGTGGCACAGTGGATAAAGCACTGGCCCTGGAGTCAGGAGTACCTGGGTTCAAATCCGGTCTCATACACTTAATAATGACCTAGCTGTGTGGCCTTGGGCAAGCCACTTAACTCCATTTGCCTTGCAAGGAAAAAAAAAAAACTAAAAAAAATATTGGCAAGCTTACATACTGTATAAACTACATATGAATGATAATAGGTTGTAAAATTACCCTAACAAAAAAGGAATCAATTAAACTTAGGGGAAACCAGTTTGGTCTTAGTACATCGATTGTAGACCTGCTTTTATATACATGGTCCAATTCTCCTCTTGTGTACACAAAGAATAATAAAATGGCCTTAGCTAAGTCAGAAAAATGCAATGTGCTAAGTTAATACTTTGATACTATGTAGTCATTTTCCAAAATATGTGAGCTGTATTAATACATTGAGATGCTCACTTGTTTATTGTGTTTTTCAGATTTGTTCTGGTTGATTCGAAAAAACAAAACAAGGAATTATGGGTGGAAATTATAGGGACTTAGATTTTTCCTTAATATAAAAGGGGAAAAAATCAAATTAGATCTATCCAAAGGTAAAGTGACTGTCCTAAGAGATATTCCTGATATTAGCAAGACACTTGGGGATGTTTAGAGGAGATACATGCTTCTGCTATCAAAGGATTGTATATTTAAAGCAAAAAGAACTCTGAAATTTTAGAGATCATGTTGTCCAATCCAGTAATTTCACAGATGACAGTTATCTCAAACAGTCATACAATGGGAACAATGAGATATGAATCCAAGACTGTCATTGTATATTTACCACACTCTACTGGCTTCCCAATGACCTCTAAAGTTCCTTCCAAAGCTGAGATTCTTTCATTCTACTCTTCCTACCAGAAACCAGAAAGACTCTGGAGATGGATTTCATCCCTTCAGAGGTGGCTGCTGGGATCTAGTTCAGCAATGTGTGAGGATACTCTCCCTTCATAAGGAAGTTACTTATAGCAATTATTTCCATGTTGAAGTGGGAGGACTATTGCCCATTAGGCAGTCATTAATTCCTCTTGTGGGCAGAACTTTTAAAGATCTGCATATTTCCTTCGTTGTCATACAAAGGATGTGGTAGCAACAGGCATCCACTGAAAACATACCACCTACAAAGTATCCTGCTAAATGCCACTCTTCTTTTGCATATGTCATCGGCAGCTGTGGACAAAGGTCCATTCTCTACAACTGAGGTATATCTTGGAAAAGCAGATGCCTTAGGTAAAGGCTTTGCTGCCTGAAGTTCTAGTAATAGCAGCTTCTATCTCATTGCTTTCAAACTCACAAAGCACTTTCCCAATAACACCCCTTTTTTGAGTTGGTAGTAAAAGGAGCATTATCCCCATTTTACAAATATGAGCACTGAGACTGGGGAAAGGGTAGGTGAAATAATTTTTCCAGTGCAACCCAGCTCGTAACTATCATTGGTAGAATTTGAACCCCATTCTTTTGGCTACAGTTCAAAAATCTTTTTTTCTTTTTTTTTTTTTTTAGATTTTTGCAAGGCAAATGGGGTTAAGTGGCTTGCCCAAGGCCACATAGCTAGGTAACTATTAAGTGTCTGAGACCGGATTTGAACCCAGGTACTCCTGACTCCAGGGCCAGTGCTTTATCTACTGCGCCACCTAGCTGCCCCAGAAAATCTTTTCTATATACAATACTGAAGACTTTTTTAATCATAATGAAGGCATCCTAACGTAGAAGACCTATACATGTTATTATTCAATGTCCCTTAGGTTACAAATTCATATTTTAGAATGAATGCCTAACTTGCCCATAGAATTGTAGACTGAAATGGCATTTGACTGGGGCTAAGCTATCAGTTATAGAAAATTATATTTAATTGGAGTGTTTCAGGCAAGATAAAGAGATTTCCCCTATGAGAACTCAGCTGGAATTAGCACTGCCCAGGTTTGAAAATGGTAGGGAAGCAGGAAGTCTGAGCAAAGGAAATTTCCACATTTTCCATTGTATCTCTAGGTATAAATATTGTATTAAGTCCTACTGAGACATGGATTTAAATTACAATTTAACTGCATGCTGCTAATCCTAGGTTGCTGTACCTTTACTTATGTATCTAATAAAGATTCATAAAATATTAGAGTTTAAAATGGGAGTAGGGAAGCATCTTAACTTTTTTTGTGTGTATCTTGGAGACTTTGGGCAGTCTGATGAAGCTTCTGTTTTTAAATACCTAAAATAAAATGTATAGTAACATAACTAAGTCAATTATATTGAAATTCCATTATCAACATAATAATTAATTATAATAACAATGATAATAATAATGAACAAGTTCATGGACTCCCTCTGAGGAACTTAGAGATAATCTAATCCAATAATCAATTTTTTTATCAGAACCATTTTATACTCAAAAATTATTGAGGATCCCCCAAAGCTTTTGTTTATGTGGGTTATTTCTATCAATATCCATTGTATTGGAAATTAGAATATCTTTGAATGATTGTGAAAAAAAGTTTTGAGAATTGCTTATCTAGCCTGAGTTATATTTCACAGGAAGTTGACACCTGGAAAGAACTGGTTTGTCCATGTTCACCCAACAAATCAGAGACAAAACTAAAACTAGAACTCTCATGATTGTTGATTTCTCATTTGGTACACCATTATTTTGATTCTACGTCATGAATAATAAATTATGATAGTCTTTCAAATTTCTGTCTATTCTTGGTATTTGAGACTGTCAGACTGTAAAAAAAATATATTTATATATGTGTATGTGCATATATGTATATTTAGATAGATAAATAGATGATAAATAGATATAGTTATGGATATAAATAGACTGTGGATATATACATACATATATATGTGAAATAGGCAGCCAGCAGGTGCAATAGATAGAACACTGAGCTTAGAATCAGGAAGACTCATTTTCATGAGTTCAAATCCAACATCAGATAGACTTGGCAAGTCATCTAACCCTGTTTGCAACAGCTCTTCATCTGAAAAATGAGATGGAGAAGGAAATGGCAAGCCACTCCAGTATTTTTGCAAAGAAGATCCTAAATGGGATTATGAAGAGTAGTATGTGACTAAAATTAAACAATAACAAATTTAGCTAACATGGGAACTTAACACTTCTGTGCTTTCAAGAAATTTTGACATGTGCAAAATAAATTAAAAAATAATTTGAAATATGACACTTTGTAAAGTTTGGTGATGACAAAGGGAGAAACTTTACTGAGAAAGGCCTGAACAACAGGCCTGGATTCAATGACAGGAATATTGTGGACATGCTTCATCATCTTTTCTGTCTCAGATGCCCAAAGAAAACTATCTCCACTATATCTTTTACTCTCTCACCTATATATCCTTTATAGATTCTCCTCATTCTCTTTTTGTCTCCTTTATTCCCTTTTTATGATGACTATTTTTACTGGTAGCTCTTTTTATATTATATCTATTCTTTTCATCCCTATCTCTTGTCCTCCTCCATCTCTACTGTTTCCTTTATTCTTTATAAGAAATACAGTTAATAATCGGAGCAGAGAAAGGAAAAATACAGGTATATCTCTGATATCCAAAGTAGTCATTACAAACTCTTCCTCCTGGTTAAGTGAGATAGAAATGTTGACTTCTAGGGATGGTATCCCAGAGGATGAAAGAATAGGGTAGTAAATTGGAGTACCTCCAATACAGTCCTAAAAGTTGATAGTGAGCAAAGTCTTGATCACTCAAGTTATGCTCCAGGAACAACTTTTCACATGTGTATATGTTTTCTCAATTCATACTATCTCTTTTCTGTTTTGCTGAACTCTCCTATATACTACTCACATAGTAGGAAGAGGGAAAAGAAATGCATTTCTTCTGTGTATATATGAGGAAATGAAGGAAAGAAAACTGGACAAAAATAAAGTAGAAAAATCAAATGGCTTCTTCAAAAATGAAGGGATTTTATTTCTAAGTACAACCACAGACATTAATCATCAAATGAACCATTTGACTGTATCCTCAGCAAGGTTCTTTGATCATCTTATAGCATTTATTAAGTACCATCACTCATTGTCCCAAGTCTTTTTTCCCCAGTAACTTGCAAAAATGGTTTTCAATTCATCCTTTGCAAGCTTTGGAGTACCACAATTTTCTACCACTTTCCATTCCCTTTCCCCTCCCTGTGATGATGATGTTTGCTGTTGGTTCTTAGAGAAGATCATAACATTGGGGTGGGGGGGAGTGATGCCATGATAAGAACATGAATTGAATTTGAGTGAAGGGATGCTGTGCTAAGTCACCAGCCTCACTTTCTCTTCCAGAGTCATCTGGCTGCAGTGACCAGATATGGATCAGGATAACTAGAGATGGCCCTGGATGTGAGGCAGTTAGGATTAAGTGACTTGCCCCAGGGTCACACAGCTAGTAGGTGGCAAGTGTCTGAGGCTGGATTTGAACTCCCTTCCTCCTGACTCCAAGGCCAGTATTCTATCCACAGCACCATATAGATTAAACATGTATGTGTTTAAAACATAAGTTTAACAAATTTCCATATCAGTCATGTTGTGAAAGAAGAATTAGACCTAAGGGGAAAAATCTATGAGAAAGAAAAAAAACATAAAAGAAATTTTTAAAAGTGAACATAGTATGCTTTTCTCTGCATTCAGACTCCCTTGTTTTCTTCTCTGGATGTGAATGACATTTTCCTTAATAGGTCTCTTTCAGTGTTATGCTTGATCACTGAATTGATGATAAGAGATGTGTCCATCACAGTTGATTATCTGATAATGTTGTGTCCCAAGTCCTGAGGAGACAAATAAAGAATTGAAACAATTCCTGTCCTCCTGAAGCATATATTCTATCAGGATGAAAACTTTTTTTTCTAAGCAAAGTTAATATAGGATATATGAAAGATAAAAAAATTGATTTAAAGACAGTACTAACAAAAAAAGGAGGGATCAGGAGAGACCTTTTAAAGTAGGAGTCCTCAGAGATGGAAATGAGGAGAGAATGAATTTCAGATATAGACATGTGGCCTAAAACATACTGTGTAGGAAGAATATAAAATAAGTCATTTTGGATGAAATCATCATATGTAATCAGCTTGGAAAGTTAGACTGAAGTCAAATTGTGAAGAGTTTTACAAAGTAATTCAAAAGTGTTTATTTTCTTCTAAAGACAATGGGGAGCTACTGACGCTTCTTGAGCAGGGGAGTGGCATGTTAGATCTGTGCTGAGACACCAAGAAAGGTTTTTTTCCATTTAACCTTATAGGCAAATAGAAATATATATATTTCCCCCCTCTTCTTAGAATGTGGTAGCCCACAGAAACAACATAGACAGTGCAGACTCTGAGAAAAGCAATTTCTTCATTTTGCACTAGTGGTTCATGATTCAACATGAAGACTTTCAAAAGTGCATTCTCTAGGATTGATGAAATCTTGTGGTATCATTTATGGTTTTCTAGGTAAGAACCTATACTTTCTGGTGATAGTTCTTCTAAACAAATACTGGTAAATCTTTAATGGTCAAGCAAATAACAAAAATATTATTAATAATAATTAACAATGATCATACATCAAACTATAGAAAATGTAAACATCATGGCAGGCTGCAAAATTATAGTATCTACAGATTGCACAGAAAAACATAATGCCAACCTTCATAAACTAATAAATGTCAAAGTTCCATACTGCCAATTGAAATTCAAATATATCTTTGATATTTTAAGATAAAATTATACTAAGATTAAAGTAATGTTTGGAATAACATTAAACTCTAAAAATTTAAGAGAATTTTAAATAAATATTTTCATATTTGATATTCAAAAATTCTAAACCATATGAAATGGAAGCAAATCCAAAGATAGAAATCTAATGGAAGAAATCAAAACCACATGGTATCAGAATTAAGTCCATATAATCACAATTATCCATTATTGAAATTGTACTGAAGATTATTTCAGTGAGCCTACAGAAGATGAACTTAAGTCAGAATTTTTATCCACTTCTACAATTGTCAACAAAACATAAAATAAAAAAGAATAATAATAGTCTAGTGAAATATCCCATGGGCACTTCTATCTGAAATCCATCAATAATTGAATAAAGAGCAAAGATGTACCAGATGCCAGAAAGTACAAAGTTGGGGTAAACAATATTTTTATTAAATATTTTATTAAATAATTATAGAACAAGTCATCTGAAAGTGTCATTTTTTAAACTACCTCGAATCCTTTTACTCAGTTCTGCATTCATGGCTTATTCATATATTTAAAAACCAAAAAACAAACTCCCATGTATTAAAGAATACTAGATCACCAGATGTCTACATTGTAAATTGTTCTTCATGGTTCTCTATGTAAGATATATTAAGAAAAAAAGCCATCAAGGAGAAAATGTGATTGTTTAAATCACAAACACTCTTTTTAAAAAAATGTTATTTATTTTAGACAATGGTGTTAAGTTATTTGCCCAAGACCACGTAGTCAGACAATTATTAAGTGTCTGAGGCTGGATTTGAACTCAGGTCCTCCTGACTCCAGACCTGGTGCTCTATCCACTGCACCACCTAGCTGCCTCACTATGATTGTTAAATCTTCCTATTTAATGGGAAGAACATATGTAGAACAAATAATACTTTTACAATTCTAATCAGTCAAGAAGTATTTATTGTCTTCTATATGACAGATACTCTGTCAAGTGCTGAGGATGCAAAGAGAGGAAAAAGATGACCCCTGCCCTCAAGGAGCTCATAGTCTAGGCTTAATGGATACTTTGCAACAATAAAATAAATAGTAATAGCTATAAAAAATAACAAAACAAAAATCTGTGAAATATAAATGAGACACAGGCCCATCATCCACAACAGCTGCAGAAAGATTAATACTTCCTTATCAAAAAAGGGAAAGATCATTAACAAATGATCTTAAATTACATGAAAGTTTAAAAACTTACAGAAATACTTTTCATTGAGCAATAATAAAGATTGATGGTAGATCACTGGATTTACTATATGTTAATAGCATTAATTTACCTCCATAAGAAACCTGTGAAGAAGCTAAGTTCCAAGAATGAAGTCAAAATATTCTTCATGTATGAAATTCACACAAACCCAATCAACAAAGATTGCACCAATGACTGAGTTGAAATATCAAATTATAGAAATTGAGTTCATGTAATGATTTACTACCAGAAAATATAAAACTCTCATTCTTAAGGACTTCAGGGTTTCTTACTGATGCAGACTTTGAAAAAATAGTCCCAAATTGTACATTTCATTGCTGATTATAGCAATTTAGAACCAAAAGTTAGAAACATGTAATTAAGTAATCAGATTTATGTAGGAAGCTCACTATTCCTTATAGACTGACAGATAAGTGATACTTGTATCATAAAGACAAAACTCACACTATCACTGAGAAATCAATAAATAAGATATACTACAATGGAGTATAAGACCTGATAAACCCATCACCCAACAGATGTAACTTATCCATAAAAATTTTAAGAACAATGTTTTTAATAGATTGATATATTAAATACTCACAACTTCCAAGCTACATTTAATGAAAATTTCTCAAAATACAGAGACTTAATAGAAGAAAAGAAAAGAAAGCTCTGAAAACAGAAAGAAGAAAATATCACTATTGTCATTCTATCTGGTACTGGGGAAAAGTCTTCAACTTAATATTTTTAATCAATTACAGAGATTAATCATTTCTTCACTTGCACAAAGGAAACACATAACATGAGAGAATAATATATCAGAACATCATCTTGTCTCACTATCATTTTCTTTCTATTTTTAGGTGTTAATTTAATTTTTTTTTACTTATGCAACATTCAACTGCAAGTTTCAACATTTACTTCCAAAACCTTGAGTTCCAAATTCTCTCCCTTCCTCCCACTCCACTCCCCTCATTGAGAAAGCAATGGTTTAAAATTGTATAACCATGAAACACATTACTACAATAATTATGTTGTAAAAATAAATATGATTCCTACCCCCCCACACACACACACAAAGAAAGAGAAATTTCAAGAAAAATAAAATGAGAGGAAAAAGGAAGTGTGCTTCAGTCTGTATTGAGACACTGTCAGCTCTGTCTTTGTAATGGATAACATTTTTTTTTATCAAAAGTCCATCAGAGAAATTGATTCAATACTTTTATCACAGTTGTTTATGCTGGTTATATTTTCTTCAATCCTATTCCCCTCCCAACCCCATTTATTCTCTCTCCTTTCACCCTGTTCCCTCCTCAAAAGTGTATTGTATCTGACTACCCTCTTCCACAATCTTCCCTCTCTTCTAACACCTACACCCCCACACCTCCCTTGTCCCCTTTCTCTCATCTTTTTTCCTCTCCTATTTTCCTCTTGGGTAAGAAATTGAGTGTGTATACTATTTCCTCTTTCAACCATTTCTTATGAGAGTAAAGGCTCACTCAACTCTCCTCTACCTTACCCCCTTTTCCACTCCACTACAAAAGCTTTTTCTTGACTCTTTTATGTGAAATAACTTACCCATTCTATCTCTCCTTTCCCTTTCTCCTAGTACATTCCTTTGTCACCATCTTTTGAATATATTACACCAGCAAATTCAACTCCCTCCTGTGCCTTATCTATACAAAGTCCTTGTAACTATCCTAATAAATGAAAAGATTCATATGAATTATCAGTATAATGTTCCCATGCATCAATATACACAGTCCAACATCACTAATTCCCTCATAATTTGCCCTTCTCACTCACCCTCTCTCTACTTCATTTGAGTCCTGTACTAGAGATCAAATTTTCTGTTCAGCTTTGGTCATTTCATCAGGAAAGTTTGTAAGTCCCCTGTTTCATTGAATGTCCATCTTTTCCCCTGAAAGAGGAAATTCAATTTTGCTAGGTAGTTGATTCTTGGTTGTAATCCAAGCTTTTTTGACTTCTGGACTATCATATTCCAAGTCCTATTAGCCCTCAATGTAGACACTGCTAAATTCTGCATTATCCTGATTGTAGTTCCACGATATTTGGATTGTTTAATTTTGATTACTTCTATTATTTTTTCCTTGACCTGGGAATTATGGAGTTTGGCAATGATATTTCTGGCAGTTTTCATTTTGGCATCTATTTAAGGAGGTGATCAGTAGATTCCCTCAAGTTCTATTTTACTCTCTGCTTCTAGAATATCAGGGCAGTTTTCCAGGATTATTTCTTGAAAAAAATGAAGTCTAGGCCCTTTTTCCTGGTCATGACTTTCAAGTAGTCCAAAAACTTTTAAATTTTCTTTCCTGAATCTGTTTTCCCCATGAGATATTTCACATGTTCTTCTAGTTTTTCATCCTTTTGGTTTTGTTTTATTGTGTCTTGATTTCTCACAAAGTCATCTGCTTCCCTTAACTATATTCTGCATTTGAAGTAATTATTTTCTTCAGAGAGCTTTTGTATCTCCTTTTCCATCTGACCAATTCTTCTTTTTAAGGCATTCTTCCTTGAATTGGCCCTTTGGATTGTTTTTCATTTGACTTAAGCTGGTTTTTAAGATGTTATTTTCTTCAGTAATTTTTTTTGTATTTTCTTCACCACCCTGGAGACTTGGTTTTCATGATTTTCCTACATCACTCTCATTTTGCTTTCCAATTTTTTCTCCACCTACCTTACTTGATTTTCAAAAAAAATTTTTGAGCTCTTCCATAACCTGAGACCAATTCATATTTTTCTTGGAGGCTTTGGATTCAGAAGCTTAAATTTTGTTATGTTCTGAGGGTATATTTTGATCCCATTGACAAAGTCATTGTCTGTAGTCAGATTTTTTTCATTTATTGTTTGCTCATTTCCCTAGCCTGTGACTTGATTTTAACTCTTTGTTAAGGTGGAACTCTGCTTCCAGGGTGGAGGATGCACCGTCCCAAGCTTTTGAGGGTTTTTGCAGATGTTTTAAAGGATATCCCCTAGTTGAGGGGACATCCCCAATTTCTTCAAGGTCTTATGAGAGGCTTTGATTGCTCTCCTGGCCCTTGCTCTAGTCTGTGTCTGACTACAAGCACTCCCCTCTGCCCCACATGGCAGTAAAGCTCCTTTTCCCAAGACTGGAACCCCAGACTGGGACCTGAATCTGAGTATGAGCAAGTCCCGTTTCAGAGATAGCAAAGAGACTTCTGTAATCTCCCCCAATCCCCTTTACTATCTGTGGGCTGAGTGCTCTGGAAGCAGCTGCCAGGTGGTTCCCTGCCAGGTGGTTCCTAGAACCTCCTCCTAGGTCTTCACTGAGGTCTGCTCTGGATTGGTTTCCACCCTCATTCTGATGAGGCCGAGTTTTCCTGCTGACCTTCCAATCCCTGAGTTGAGAGGTCTGAAAATTGCCACTGCTGTCATGAACTTAGGTACTCCTAGGACTCAGTCACCTGAAGTCTGTTTCTAGAAGGCTGGAGCTAGTTCACTCTGGCATGGCCCAGGCTGTGCTGTGGCCCTTTCTAACCCCAGTGTAATAGACCTCTCTTATAGATCTTCCAAGTTGTCTTGGGCTAGAAAATTGTTTCACTCAGTCTCTCTGTGGGGTCCACCATTCTAGAATTTGGTTAGTTGGTTTATGTAAAAGTATTTGGAGTGGTCTAGGGGGAGACCTTAAGGGAGTTCCTGCCTCCACTCCACCATCTTGATTGCCCCATCACAATCATTTTCTATCTGAGCTCCTTTGATTAAACAATAATAATATTAAATTCTGCAAAAGAGTTTTAAACCTGTGTGAACCTGCATAGCTTGAAATTCATTGCCATTTCCCTTAAATAGTAATAAATATGACTTCCACATAAAAAAGAAGTGTTAAACCAAATATTATTCATCATTTGATGTACATGCATGAAATTCAGTTATCTGAACTGTTCCTTTTTAAGATGTAATGTTTCTCCAATGATATTAAACTGTCATTTGGACTTGGTAAATGTAAAAATTTTAACATACATATAAGAAAGATAGAAAATGAACACTCTGACCTTCAATCTGAAGATCACTTTGTGCCAATGCATAAAGGTTATATTTACAAATATATTTGTCTCCTTCAAGTAAAATATCTCAAGCTTAAAGGACAAAAAAAAGGTGGTTGTGCATATCAAAAGACCTACTGACATCCCAAAATCAGTTCAGTGAGATAACATTTATGGTAATTAATACCTATACAAAACAGACTTTGATGTGTACTTTTTGAATTATAAAATATATAATGATAAATTTGGAGATTAAGCAAATAACTAATGAAACATTATTTGACTGATATGGGGATTTATTTTTCTTGCCTATGCTTGTTTTTTTTATACAAGTTTAGTTTTTTCATTGTTCATAGGGAAACAAGAGGAAAGGAAAAAAGAGTCCATCATATAGATTTATGTATAGAAGTGAACAGGTTTGTTATGATGACAAGTGGAATCAGGTCATCAAAACTAGAAATTGTATAAATGTTATCCTTAAGTAGTCCAGACTTACTGATCAATGCAAAACATTCATGGAAAAGGTTGAAACATTGCAACTCATTCCTGAGAGTTGAAAAAATATAGTACTTGCAGAATATCTAGTGCCAAGATTTGACCATTTGGAACCTGATATCTTTTATAATACTAACTGATCACAAATGTAGACCTCAACTTACACTTTAAGAAGTCAACAAGTGCCCTTTTTTCTTCCACAGCAGTCAGCTATAATCCCAACTCCCCAGTGACTATGTTGAAAAGACCAGCAATTAGCATTGATCTTGGCTCTACTTATTCCTGTGTGGGAGTTTTCCAACCTGGGAAAATGGAAATCATTGCTAATGACCAAGGAAACAGGACTAACCAAAGCTATGCTGCTTAAATTGACAGAGAGGGTTTAATCAGTGACGCTGCAAAGAATCAAGTTGCAATGAAACTTACCAATATGATTTTTGATCCCAAATCTCTGATTGGTTGGAGATATGATGGAGTTGTACAGTCAGACATGAAACACTGGCCTTTCACGGTGATGAATGATGCCAGAAATCCTAAGGTTCAAGTGGAGTACAAAGGAGAGACCAAAAGTTTTTACCCAGAAGAAGTAAATCCTCTATGGTCTTGACCAAGATGAAAGAAATTGCTAAAGTTTACCTTGGGAAGACTGTCATAAATGATGGTCACTATAACAGTTGACTTCAACAATTCTCAACATCAGGTCAGCAAGAACACTGGTTTCAATGTGCTCCAAATCATCCAACTGCTGCTGCTATTGATCATGACTTGGACAAGAAGGTTAGTGCCAAGAGAAAAGTGTTGATCTTTGACCTTTGATGTGGTACTTTCAATGTCTCCATTCTTACCAATGAAGATGGCATTTTTTTTAGGTCAAGTCCACATCTGGGGACAACCCACTTTGGTGGGGAGGACTTAGAAGACCACATGATATACCATTTCATTGCAAAGTTCAAGTGAAAGTACAAGAAGAACATTAATGAGAGCAAGAGATGTTTGTGATCTGCACACTGTTTGTGAATGTACAAAGTGTACCCTTTTTTTTCAGAACCCAGGTAAATATTGAAATTGACTCCATCTAGAAAGATATCACTTTTTATATATATCAATCATCCAAGTTCATTTCAAAGAACTGGATGCTAATCTTTTCCATAGAACCATGGACCCTGTGGAAAAGGCATTATGAGGTACCAAGCTAGATAGATCACAGTTCTTGTCACTGTGTCATGATGTAGTTCCACTAACAAAACCCAGAAGCTTCTGCAAGACTTCTTCAATGGCAAGGAGCTACACAAGAGTTTCAATCCTAAAGAGGCTGTTACCTGTGGTACAGTTGTCCAGGCTGCCATTTTGTCTGTAGATATATCTGCGAATGTGAAAGACTTGCTACTTGTGGATGTCACTTCATTTTCCCTTGGAATTGAAACTGCTGATGGAGTGATAACAGTGATACTACCATTCCCACCAAGCAGAAACAGATCTTTACCACTTAATTGGACAACCAGTCTGGTATTCTTATTCAGGTTTACGAAGACGAGAGAGCCATGACAAAGGATAGCAACCTGCTTGCCAAGTTTAAGCTCATAGGAATCCCTCCAGCATCCAAGATGTCCTTCAGTTTGAAGTGACATTTGACATTGATGCAAATGACATTCTCAACATTTCTGCTGTGGATAAGAGCACAGACAAGGAGAATGATCACTATCACCAATGACAAAGGTTGCCTGACCGAAGAAGACATTGAGCATATGGTCCAGGAGACTGAGAAGGTTGAGGCTGAGAAACAGACAGACAAGGTATCTTCCAAGAATTCCCTTGAATCTCATGCTTTCAACATTAAAGCTACCATAGAGGATGAAGAAATGCAAGGCAAAATTGGTAATGAAGACAAACACAAGATCCATGACAAATGTAATGAAATAAATCAACTGGTTGGATAAGAAGCAGACTGCTGAGAAGGAGGAATTTGAGCATAAGGAGAAAGAATTGGAGCTCTGTAACCCATCATTACTAAGCTGTACTAGAGTGCAGGGGGAATGCCAAGAGACATGCCAAAAGGAATGCCCAGTGGGTTCCCAGGAAGTGGAGCAGCCCATCTGAAAACTGGAGCAATCACCAGTGAAGATGTTGGCCAAATACACTAGAAGAAAGAGCATACCACACAGCTTTCCAAAAAACTGAAGGACTCAAAACTTGTAGCCAAGGCAGTAGCAATATAAAAGTAACATTTAAGATACTGTTTAAATCTGGAAATTCTGAATACTTGAATGTGTGTAGAGAAGTGAACAATATTGTTCTTCATCAGTACTATAAGCAAGTGAAAATGCAATCCTTTTCCTGGAGAATAAAGTCTATTTAACGTTGGCACCATAAAAACAAAAAGAAGTCAACAATTAAGTAATATTGGAAATAAATGGTTATCATTAACTAAAGGGTTGTTTACAATTGCATAGGGTATAACATTAAGCTATGAAAATTTAATAACAATGTTTTAATAAGTGTAACAAAACTAAATATTTATAATCTTCAGTATAGGTAGATTACAAAGCTTTCAAAATGTAGGAAAATCTAGGAAAAGAAATCAAAACTACACCATACAGGAATAGGATAAGATGCATATCTGCTGTAGATATTTACTGAAAATAGTTTTAGCCTACAGAATATGAACTTACTTCCCAATATTTTAATTCAGTTACAAAGAAAGCTTATTCACTTATGCAGTAGTTCATGAAATTTTAATAAAAAATGATAACTTGTTACTGTTCCCTTCCTCTCTGAACTCCACTTTAAAGAATAAAATAATAAATTGTTTATTATTATTATATTATTATTGTTAATAATATAATAATAATATTATTACTACCCCAGCCATGGTCCCAGTACTTAAATTAGAAACTTTTGTCCCTCCTTATCCAGTGTTTTCTTTATTGATATTTGCAAATGCTTCCAAATTTCACTCATATTTCAAAAATTCTCACTAGATCATACCATCCCTGCTGGTTATCATTTTAAATCTCCTCTCCATTTGCTTAGCCAAATTTCTTGGAGTAAACCTCTACACTTGATGATATTTGTCCTTTGTATCCAAAAAAGACAATGACATCAGGATAGGTGATGCCACAACAAGCACATGAAATGGATTTCAGTGAGGGGATGCTTTGCTAAGTCACCAGCCTCACTTTCTTCTCTAGAGCCATTTGAGTCCAGTGACAAATATGAATCAGGAAACTGGAGATGACCCAGGATGTGAAGCAATCAGGGTTAAGTGACTTACCCAAGGTCACACAGCTAGTCAGTGTCAAGTGTCTGAGACTGTATTTGAACTCCCCCCATCTGGCATTCTATACCTGATACTTTCACTTCCTATTCTTTCACTTATTTCTAACTCCTCTGCAATCTGATTTCAAACCTTATTATTTATTTCTTTCCTCCAAAATTGCCAATATTGTCTTAAATACCAAACCTAATGGCTTTTTTCTCTGTCCTCATCCTTCTTAACTATATCTGCATCATTTGATAATTAACAACCATTTCCTTCTAGTCAATTCTCCTGGATTTTCTTGGTACTGGATTCTTGAAGTTTTTACCCTCCTATTTATTCGACTATTCCTTAGTCTTCTTTGCTGAATCATTATTTATCTGTTAGATTTCATGTATCTGTCCTGGGCACTCTTTTCTCTCTGGGTATTCTCACTAGGTGAACTCATCTGATCCTATGAGTCCAAATATCATCTCTATATAAATGTCCCATAGAACTGTCTAGTCAGCCTTAGTTTCTCTCTCTTGTAGCTTAGTCCCATATCACAACTTCCTACTAGATGTTTTAAACTTGACTATCATCATAGATTTAGAGAGACTATCTAGTTTAATTTCCTCATTTTATAGATAAGTTACAGCATGGTTGATCAAGGTCACCTAGTAAATAAGGGTCTGATTCAAAATTTGAGCCTAGATCTTCAAGACTCCAAGAACAGCTCTCTATTATCCACTGTAATATATTGCCTCTCTCTAAATGATCAAACATGCAGATAAGTCAGTATAAAATATATACAAAGAAAATACAAAGTAATTTGAGAAGGGGGAATTGCTTATAACTGGAAAAGGGAAACATAAGCCAGTTTGCCTAGATCAGAAACTGCATGAATGGGAAGTATTGTAAAGCCAATAAGGAAAGCTAGTATGGAGCCAGAACTTATCCCTCAGTAGTTAAGTTTCTGTAGGACTCTACTAGGAAATTTCAGCCACTTGCCTTGCTTCTGCCTCTTTACAATCAGTAGTAGACATAAGAACTGGAAAGGACCTAGGCAGGGAGTACAGAAGATGGCAGCAGAGAGTCATGTCTACTTGGAATAGAGTTATTTCCAGATTTCATCACAAAATAAAACTGAATATAGTCATATGCTGGCATCAGTGCCTTAGAGATCATCTTCTGGTCTGGGCAAATAATAACTCCAATAATCTGACCATTTATACCTTCCCTGATGCATTTCTGAAGCCAAGCAGTTACTATTCCTTTACAACAAACCAGATGGCTATAATTCACTTACAAAGAAAAGACCCCAAATTAATTCAATGGATTTTAAAGCAGAATTTTGAGCCACTGGATGCTTGGTTGTTAACTCAGGATCCAAGGCCAATATTTTGCCTTCCCAAGCTCAAGGGTAAACGTAAAAATGTTTATACATGGAGATTTTGAGTATCTCTCAAATTGCATTTTTTCTCTAACAATAGAAATTCTCCTAGTTCTTTACTCTGGACTGTCTCATAAAAAATTAAATAAATAAAAAGGCATTCAGTCTTATTATGGTTAGTTTATTTTCTCCTGAAAAGAATTACAAATAATTGACCTTCAATAATCTATTATCCTTCTTTTAGGCAGACAGACACATACACATACACAGACACAGACACACACACACACACACAGACACACACACACACACACACACACACACAGCCCTCAAAAGTGGAGAAGATGAAAATAGCATCCATTCTTTCATTTAAGCATTGTCCCCCCTTCCATTTTATGTCATTCCTCAGATCATAAACCATCAAAGAAGACTAGATCTTTTCACTTACTATTTAAGGTTCTCTATGCTATGACCCCAAACTAGATTTTTTTTTCCAGCTTATCTTTGGTTATACTCTTAAACAAAACTTCCATTTTAGCCAGATTGTTCTCTTGATTATCTCCTAAATTTTCTTTGCACTTTCTGAATTATATTGTTCTCTTTAGAATATAGGAGAAATCTCCCCTTTTCTCTATTACTCAAATCTGCCCAGGCCTAGTTTATATAGTCATAGCAATCTGAAGTGGGTAAAAATCTTACCTATTTGAGGAAACTCTTCCTAATTGCATTCTCCTGAGATGATTTTTTTCTTTAAATAGTCATTTAAGGAATTTTTGTATCTGCATCAAGATACAGTCAATGATTCATCATTTATTAAGCATTCACTATCTACCAAGTACTATGTGTGGAAGAGAAGCAAAAATAGACCCTGCCCCCAAGATCTCATCCTAATGGAACTAAAATGTAAAAGTATCTAGAAACTCAGAGGGGGAAAGCACTGAGAAGTACAAGGTTGAGGCTGAGAAGCAGACAGACAAGGTATCCTCTAAAAATTGCCTTGAATCTTATGCTTTCAACAGAGGATGAAAAAATGCAAGGCAAAATTGGTAATGAAGACAAATAAGTGGAATTGAGAAAAAAGCACTAGTGACTCGGGGTACTAGAAAAGGTTTCCTACAGGAGGTAGAATTTGAGCTGAGTCCTGAAGGAATCCCTAGAAACTAAGAAAATAGGGAAAATAAATTCCAGGAATGGGGGACAGCCAGAAGAAAGGCAAAAATGGAAAATGGAGCATCCTACTGAAGAAACAAAAAAGGTCAGTGCAGTTGCATCATAGAGTGTGTGGAAGGAAGTAAAGTATAAGAAGACTAGAATCTTTGGAAGAGGCAAGGTTGTAAAGAGCTTTAGATGACATTTATGCATTTATTCAAATTATGGAAATGTTATACAACACACAGTCAAAGACAAATTCTTAAGACAGTCTCCTATAAACTTCTTTTCATATTGCTGTCAAACTATTAATAAGTTATCTTTGAAGAAGATCATTCAACTAACTCTTTAAATATATTTAAAATGCCTCTCTTTTATTGGAGGTTCATATTTTTTCATTAATTATTAGGTTCAGAGTTCTAGAGGAGGACACTTTGAGCTCCTTTACTCTTTGGAACTCATTATTCTATTTCTTTCTACATCTTCTGATGAATGTAAAATAGTTATGTGGTTTTCAAATTTCCTTACCTTTTTACAGCATTTCTCCTAATGTCTTGTAGAATTTGTTGATTTTGGATTTGCTGAATTAAATGATCGTCTTGTGTCTTGGAGTTTACAATACAGGATTTATCTTTTTTTCTGGAAACAATCTCTAGATTCCTTTAATTAGCACTTTGTTTTCTATGTTCAGATATCCTGGGAAGTTTTCTTGAATTATTTCTTGCAAAATATTGATCAGGGTTTTTGGGTTTTTTTTACTAGTTATATTCATCTTTTTTTTTTTTAGGTTTTTGCAAGGCAAATGGGGTTAAGTGGCTTGCCCAAGGCCACACAGCCAGGTAATTATTAAGTGTCTGAGACCAGATTTGAACCCAGGTACTCCTGACTCCAGGGCCGGTGCTTTATCCACTGTGCTACCCAGCCGCCCCTAGTTATGTTCATCTTGAAGATCTAAAAACCTTAAGTTGTTTCTCTATATTATCTTCAAGATCAATATATTTTGTTTATACAAGGATTATACTTTCTTTTAAAGTTATTGCTTTTTTGGTTTTCTTCTTTCAGATTGTCTTATTCCCAATCTGTTGTTCTCTCTAGGTTCTTTAGTGATATTTTATCCATGGATTCAAGTTTTCCTATTGTGGTTTTTATTTCTATTATTTCTTTAGATCATAAAAATGTTGTATTCAAGATTCTTACTTATTCATGAATCATTTTAAAGTTATCTGCTGTTGTTCTATGCTCTGTTGGGAATCCACAGAATCCTCTGACTTATTGGCTGTTACCTCATTTTTCCTTTATATTGAAATATTTATTCAAAGATATTTGGACTTGATGATGATCTGAACATAATATTCCCACTATCATTAATGTATACTCTAACAATTTATTTACTTGTTTTTAACACTTTTAGCTTTTTCCCCCCTCCCAATATCTTTAGTAGTGTCAGTTTTTTTTTTTATTATATGCCACTATTGCTCACTTTCTGATTTCTTTTCCTTTGATGTAAGTTTTCTGGAGAATTGAAGTTTGAATCTGACTTAACTTCTTCCCACACTGGGGAATTCACTTTTCATCATTCTCAATCTGTGCTCCAAATGGCTTCTGTAGTGACAGAACTGATCTCAATTGGATGCCAGTCACCTTTCCTGGAAGTCTAGTTGAGTCTTGTATATATGGTGGTATTTTTCCTTGGCTCCTTCTATTCCTTAGATCTCTGGCTAGGTGGAGTTACACTATGTTGGACTGAAATACATTTCTTGGAACTTAGAATATGGTCTGACTCATTGATGAGAGAGAGAGAGAGAGAGAGAGAGAGAGAGAGAGAGAGAGAGAGAGAGATTGATTTAAGTTTTACTAGATGGATATGGTAAGCAATTCTAATTCATTCTCAGTGATTGGAACTGACTGTCTAAATCAGTTGCCTGAGGGCCAGGAAGACAGTTTCTTTTTTTTTTTTAATTTAGTGTTTTATTTTTCTCCAGGTACATATGAAGAACAATTTTTAATATTCATTTTTAAAACTTCCACTTCCAAATTCTCTCCCTTTCTTCTGCCTTACTCCCTGCCTCATTGAGAAAGCAAGCAATTTGATGGAGGTTGTAGTCATGCAAAATATTTCTATAAAGGTCATGTTGTGAAAAACATAGATCCCACCCACCTCTCAAGAAAAATAAAATTTAAGAAATATACTTCAATTTGTCTTCATTCACCAGCAGTTCTTTCTGTAGGGATGGATAGCATTCTTCATCATCAGTCCTTCAGAGTTGTCTTGGGTCACTATGAGAAAAGCTAAGGCATTCACAACTGATCATCATGTATCTATATATATATATATATATATATATATATATATATATATATATATCTGTGATTTTGTACACAGTACATTTCACTTTGCATCAGTTCATGGAAGTCTTTCAAGGTTTTTTTGAAAACATCCTGCTTATCATTTCTTTTTTTTTTTTGCTTTGTTTTGTTTTTTTTTTAGGTTTTTGTAAGGAAAATGGGGTTAAGTGGCTTGTCCAAGGCCACACAGCTAGGTAATTATTAAATGTCTGAGGCTGGATTTGAACCCAGGTACTCCTGACTCCAGGGCTGGTGCCACCTAGCTACCCCTCATCATTTCTTATATCAGAATCACATACCACAATTTGTTCAGTCATTACCTAATTGATGGGCATCTCCTCAATTCCCATTCCTTGCCATTGGAAGACAGTTTCTTACAGAAGAACAATCCTTTTGTGTTTCAGAAAAATTGTGGAATCAGCCATGCTTTTCTCTTTTGAATCATTCTCCCTTTATATAGGGCTTTCTTTCCTTTGAACTTCAAGAAAGAGGGAAGGGGAATGGTATTCCTATTCTTTATTCCAATAAAATAATATCTGATAGCATAAGAACATGACACTAGGATCATGTGCATTCCTAAGTGGGTTTAAGCCTGGACCTTGAATCCCTGTATCTTGTGAGGTATTCACACAGAGCTGTTCCAATATAAATATAAAACATTTGCTCAGCAATACCATAAAGCTGTTTTTACTTGCTAAGAAAAGTATAAAAATATAATGATCTATTTGAGATATCTTATATTTCCATACTTGCTAATGAAAGCCTAAGAGTGTTTCATATCTTTTTTTAATATATCTTTTTTTCAATTAGTTAACTTTATTATTATGTTTTTTGGATTGCTTTTATTTTTTCCTAATTTTTCCCCAATTTCTTTTATTTGATATTTAAATTTCTTTTTAAGTTCTTCTAAGAACTCTTTTTGGACTTTTGACCAGTTGATGGGGTAGGTGTGGCATTTAACTATCTTCATCTGAATATGAATACAATTCTTTTATACTAAAGTAGTTATCTAGGACCAGGTTGTTTTTCCTTTGCTTACTCATTTTAATTTATTTTATTTTTAGTAGCTTATTATTAAAATCAAAGTTTAATCCATGGTTGTGGGCAATGTCGTAGACCTCAATTTTTCCTTACAGTTGCCTTCTGAATTAAGTCTAAAGACACAACTTCAGGGAACTCTTCTTCTAAGTCACAGCTAAGGGTCCAATCACATTGTCCCCAAAATGTTCTTGCTCCCTGTGGTCCTGAACTCAATGCATGTGTACTCTGTTCTCCTAACTCTCTTCTCCTAACCTACAGCCTGGGACCCCAACCATATATCACTATTAGGCCTGGCTTCCAGAAACAGCAAGGGATCCACTCAGCATCTGTTGTTCTTGAGATGAAAATTTATGAGGTAAAAGTTTGAGGTGAAATTTCTTGAGACCATGAATGATGTGAAAGTTGAGGTGAAATTTCCCAAGGTTGAATCAGCTTCCCTTAGGGCAATGGAGTCAGCTTGGAGGACTCTACTCTTCACTCAGGCCAAACCTCAGCCCCTGAAGGTCCTGCCTTCTTGAGACCCTCTCAAGTTGTCTTTGTAGGACAACTGCTTTAACTCTTTATTTTTGCTGCTTTGAATTCATTTTGTGGTGATTTTCTGTTTGTGGCAGAAATCTGGAGAGCCTGGAAATCTCTGTCTTATTCTACCATCTTCCCAGAATTCCCCTCAACAGGCATTTTTAGTCCTATTATCTGATAGGCACTGTCTGTATAATTTCTTTGGGTAAGAAATAAATAACAATTGAATATATTTCCAAGATACTTTGATTATGTAGTGAGTAAATCTTTTAGAGAGTGAACTCTTTCCCCAACACTTTCAGGAGACCAGATGATCCAAAACCAAACTTTCTCTTTGAGACTTACCTAGTTTCTCTGGAAGGAAGAAAGAATTCTTCTTTTAGGGCAGGTCCCCTAGTACCAAACCTAATCTATGTTACCTAAAAAGTCCTTGCTGGAGACCCTTGGACTATAAGGTACATATTGGATTCAACCAGAAGTAAGGGGTTAATTTATCAACCCCAAGAGTTTAATTTCTTTGATAGAGCTTCAAACACCATTAGCACTCATCTAGAGTTTGACTCCCCCAAAAGGAAGCTGAGATTGACTTTTTTGTTCTCTCTGGTTCTGCCATAAACCAGAAATAACTCCAGAAAAATCTCTAAAACTAAAATAATTCTTGGAAAGGGTGATAATCATTGGGAGATAAATTATGGAGAATAAGATAAAAGAAATTAAACCTTAGTGTTGAAATAAATAAAATTTCAGAGCAGATAATTTTAATAGTGGGATTATTGTAAGTGCCCTAGGATTAAATTGTTTTTCATTGTGTCTATTTATCACCCTAAATTTTAATTATGCATTATAATTTTAGTTTCTGATGTGCTATTCCTTTGAGAAGATATGAAAAGACAAATACAGTGAAGGGATGTAATGGTTAAAACTCCATTCAGATACAATAAATCTAGGATATGTGGGAAGTTCTATGTTATTTGACAGGTTGCCCATCAATACAAAGCAAAAAAGTTAGAATTATGCCACAAATAGAATAAGGAAAACTAGGGGAAATGAGTCAACTGGGGGGGAATCTTACAACCTAATAATCTCAGATAGTTGATTTTAGATTTAAAACCAGATCTAAAACAGATTTAAAAACATTTGAGAGACAACAAAGAATAGTGAATAGAGAGCTAGCTTCAGTCAGGAAAATCTGGGTTCAAAGCCCAGCTGAGAAAGAAAGGAGGAAGGAAGGAAGCAAGGAAGGAAGCAAGGAAGGAAGGAAGGAAGGAAGGAAGGAAGGAAGGAAGGAAGGAAGGAAGGAAGGAAAGGAAGGGAAGGAGGGAAGGAGGAAGGAAGAGATCTAAGTTGTTTCCTAAAGCCTTCAGTATTTCCTTCAGAAAATGCGCCGCTGACAATAAAAATATGTAAAGTCATTAACTGCAAAAACTCTGAGGCTGATGGAGACTAAGAGAGTTTGGTAGAGTGTCAAAAGGTGAAAGATGTTGATTCAGTCAGAGAATATGACTAGCATCTTATACCTATAGTCAGCACCATCTAACACATTCACTGCCCTTTTGGGAAAGTAATAGAGTCTTTTAAACGATCTTCAATAGCCTTCTCATTCAATGTCAATCTGAACTGTTGACAGTCACAAGCACCAAATACATAAATTGACCCTCCCGCCCATTTTGAAATTCCTTTTGACATTTCAATGTAAAAGCACAGATTTCCTTTGCTCCTTATTGCCAGAGGACCAATAGTATCTGCCATCATTCATCATCCTATTTTTCTCTCTGCAAAAATAAAACTTAAGAGGACAAAATACTATCAGATAAGAGCAATTAAAAGTCAAAGTTTAGATAATGTCATGAGCATGTGACCGGCAGGCATGTCACTTGTACTGTGTGAGTCAACCTGTAGGAAACAGGTGGGGAAAGGTTTTGTGAAGTAGTTAAAACTGTAATAATTATTTGGTTGTCTTACCACTGCCCATAGACTGAGTTTTAGAGGACAATTTGGCATCTCAGTCTTGCACTCTTGTCCCATGCTGAGTAATTCTCAAGATAGAAGCTAAGATTAAACCACTGGCAAGAGACAATAGAAAAAATCTCATAGTAAACACAGGTATACAAAACAAAACTGATAGTGATTCTTTTCATGAATGTCCATTTGTAAAATAAACTAGCAAAAATTAGATAATATTTCTTTGTCCTGAGGCTCTCCAGGGCCAAAGGAGGTGTTCACTAACAAAATAAATAGACTTAAATTGTACATGATCTGTAATGCTTTATAGTTAATAGATACATATTATATATTACATGTGGGTAATTTATAAGTAATTTCATTATATATATTTCATATTTGATCCTAGAATCAATGGGAGTAAAAAACATTTATTGGGGGTGGGGTAGGATGACAAGATCAGACTTGGCAGATAGTAGTTGCTTAATAAGTCATTGGTTGATTTATAGTTCTAAAATTAACTGTGCCTATACAGTTCCAGACTAGGAGTTATAACTATTTCCTTTAGCTAGAAGCCTAGAAATATCAAGTTTCTTTCCGTATTTTAATCTGTATGCCTCTCTGTCTCTCTGTCTGTATATGTCTATCTGTCTCTATGTCTCTATGTGTGTGGGTCTTAATCTCTGCAGAACACAGCTCACCTATGCCTTCTCTTCTTCTAGGACTCTTATTATTGGCATTCTATAAAACTTCAGGGGATCCACTCAACTTTTTGAGGATCTTCCTTTAGATCTCTCAAGATTGCTGGGATATTGGGGCAGCTAGGTGACGCAGTGGATAGAGCACCGGCCCCGGAGTCAGGAGTACCTGAGTTCAAATCTGACCTCAGACACTTAATAATTACCTAGCTGTGTGGCCTTGGGCAAGCCACTTAAACCCATTTGCCCTGCAAAAAAAAAAAAAACCTAAAAAAAAGATTGCTTAGATATTAATGGAATCCTCAGACTATTCATTATCTTTTCTCCTTGTCCCATCATATATCTCTCCAATTTTATCCTTAATGCTGTTTTTCTTGCATATTATTTTTACGGTCCATACTTTGCAAGGAAAATACATGCTCACATGCAGCATGCTCACATACACAAATATGTAATCAATGTTCCTATGCAGCACAGAATATTACTTACTTTCTTTTATTTTTGGTTTTTGCAAGGCAATTCACTTAACCCCAAGATAACACAGTTAAGTAAGTAAGTATTAAGTACCTGAGGTCACATTTGAACTCAGATCCTCCTGACTCCAGGGCCGGTGCTCTAGCCACTGTGCCACCTAGCAGCCCAGGATATTACATTTTAATAACAATTTTTCAGTGCACCTGGACCAGAAATTATTTTTCTTTCATATAAGTGTGGAAAAGGTCAAAAATTATTCTATTTCAAAAACTGGGAGACACCCATTCATATTTATCTCAATGTTACAAAGAAGATATTTTCAAAAGCTTTGCTGCATCCATCTACTATTGTAATATATAACACTACATCCAAATGAGCACTAATTAGAAGACAATTTTTTTGAAACAGTTGACTGTTTTTTTAAATCTAATCACTAGCTTATGCCTTCATCCATTTTCATTGTGGATGTGTTTTAGTTAAATACCAGAAAAATCAACCACAGAAATCTTTAACACTTTTGTGTAGTCAATTCTTTAATCATTGGATATGTATGAGTCAGCACATACCCATATGTCTTCATCAACAAGTCTGACAATGCAGGACACTCAGGTCTTCAGTTCTGAATAAAAGTAAGCATATTCCTAGGTGACAGATTGCCTTATAGATATGGGCTCCTACATTTGCCTTCAGCTATCCACTTGAATTAGAAAATGGTCTACTTTGTCCACTACAAAATTGGAAGGGGGTTGTTTCTGCTTACTTGCATGCCAAAACCAGCTAAAGTGTTACACCGAACCAGTTTGTCAGTGAGAGGAGGAAGCATCATCTACCCACACCCCACCTCTATTTAACCAATGAATGTACAAGTCCCATACTTACATGACCACCAACTTCACACCACCTCAGCTATATATAAATATGGTGATCATGTTGTTCCTATGTATGAAGATTATTTTCCTTGTAGTTTAAAGATATTGAAAAGTAGCATAGAGGGCAACTAGGTGCCACAGTGGCTAGAGCACTGGTCCTGGAGTCAGGAGGATCTGAGTTCAAATCTGAATTCAGACACTTAATAATTACCTATGTGACCTTGGACAAGTCATTTAACCCCATTTCCTTGAAAAAACCAAAAAAAAGAAAAAAGAAAAGAAAAGAAAGGGAAAAAAGCATGATGTTTTAGTCTTGGGATCATGAAGACTTTGGTTCAATTCCTACCTCTAACAAATCATATCTCTAGGAATCTTATCATTATGCAATATCACTTAAACAGCAAATGCACACCTCTGACCCTCAGAGATAAGACAAGCAACTGCTCACTGAATCTTCACTTAAGGAGGGTATCCAAGTTTGCTATCCCTTTGTTTCCCACCTAACTACACTTCTCTGAAGTGTACACATCATACCCCCTTACTGGGTACTTTCCCTCATTTCCCATTTCCCCTTTTGTGTTTTTCATCTTCCTTGTGACTGTTGTCTTCCCACATTAGAATGTAAGCTCCTTGAAAATGGAGACAGTACTCAGTAGGTGCTTAATAAAATGTTTATTGATTGACTGAAAAATATCAACTTGTGACTAAGAGAAATCATTTAAAATATTAGAACTCAAAGCAACTTTCATAGACTAAAAGTTGCAATCAAATTGCCAGCCTCTATCTAGGAGAGTTTCCACACCAGGAGTTTACTAGTTTCATGAAATTGTCGATATTGGCCAAAAAAAAAAAAAGTCAAAACATTTCTTTCTGCCCTTATGTAAATATCTATTTTTTTCTTGATGAATTAAACATTTTGAGGATACAGCACAACATAACAGCAGGTAGCTGATACAATATATATAGTTATACTGAGTGCCAGACTAAGAATCAGGAAGTATTGAGTTCAAATCTAATCTCAGACATTTTATCTAACATCTGATTACCTTAAGTTTCCCCATTGGTAAAATGGAGATAATAATAGCACTTACTTTCTAGAGTGGTCGTAAGGATCAAATGAAATTATTGTAAAGTACTTAGCACAATGCTATTTTAACTATTAATAATAATAATTACCATTACTTTATAATTTGCTTGTGTCAGTGATTTTTTTTGGGGGGGGTTTTGCAAGACAAATGGGGTTTTCTCCAATTAAGTTTTTTTTTTTAGGTTTTTGCAAGGCAAACAGGGTTAAGTGGCTTGCCCAAGGCCACACAACTAGGTAATTATTAAGTGTCTGAGGTCGGATTTGAACTCAGGTATTCCTGACTCCAGGGCCTATGCTCTATCCACTGTGCAACCTAGCCACCCCCAGTGATTTTTATTGTTTTAGGCAAGCAGCATTGATCTAATAGACAAGGAAAAGTAAATGGGGAAATCAGGAGAACTGACTTCTCAACTCAACCACTAACTTATAGTAAAGTCACTTATCACCTAAAGATGCATTTTCTCATTTTCTCAGCATATTAATACTTGATCCATTAATAAAAATAGATATCGTGCTGAGGAAATATTGGAATATTGCCTATTAAAAAAGTTATAACATGTTCACAACAGTGAAAGCTCAATTAACTGGAAAGGTAAAGACATTGGAGGGTTCTGCTTTAATTTATTTTTCTAATTAATAAAGTCCTGATCAGAAATTCCCTGTAGTTTCAGATTCCTACTGAGCATCATCCTAATATTCTTTAGCTTCTTTTTTTCCCTGAATAGAATTGAATTGGAAGGGGTAGAGCAACTATAACTCCTGGGGTTGAGGAGTTTGAGGAATATAGTTGGTGTATTGCTTGAGACTGGCAGATCTGAAACACAATAAGTTTATAGGTCAAATTAGTAGTCATCTTAAGTCTGTCACAACATAATGAGCCTCCAGAAGAAAGAGATCTATTAGCATGTTCAGAGAGGTGAATGAGAACACATCAGAAAACAAAACCAATTAAAACAACCATTTTGATCAGTACAAAGATTGGCCCTGTGTGTAGCCACTGCACTTCCAACCCAGGCAAGATAAGAATCTCTGGCCGTCATCATCATCATCATCATCATCATCATCATCATCATCGCATATAGATAGAGATATAGGTAGATGGTTGAAGGAGTTTTCTTGCTGAGTACTTCCTATACCAATAAAAATAAGCATAATAAGCATATATGCCTGCAGGCATATATAATATTCTTAACAGTATGTTATATAAGTATGTGCATATACACATGTATATATATGCATATATATATATATGTATGCATATATATATATATATATAAATGTTTGTGGACACATATACAAATAGATTTATAAAATGGTGAAAATTTTATTTTTCTTTAATTAAAAACTTTATAGGAAGAAAATAACTTTTATTAAGCACCTCCTATATTTCAAGACCATACATTTTACAAATATTATTTAAGCCTCACAACAATTCTGGGATAGAATAGTTGAGGAAACTGATATAGTCAAAGGATGGATGACTAGCCTAGAGTCACACAATTTGTGTCTATGGCTAGATTTGAATTCAGATCTTCCTAATTCCCATATTTTAAAATCATGGAACTATAGATTTTGAGAGTTAAAAGGAACTTTAGAATTTATCTAATCCAGTCTTCCTATTTAGAAGAGATTAAGTGATTTATCTAGAACACATAACTTTTTAATGCAAGATCTAGATTTCAAATTCAAATTTCCTGACTTTTGATTAGTGGTAGTCTGGTAATATTTAGCAACCAATTCTCCAAAACAACAGCAATAGAATGCTCCTATTTGCACTACAAAAAAAGTAAATTTGCATTGCTGATTTATGTTTCTTAAATCATGGTAGTTATCCTAAGCATTCTTCCAGATATCTTGTTTTTCTTTTTCTTTCTTTCTTTCTTTCTTTCTTTCTTTCTTTCTTTCTTTCTTTCTTTCTTTCTTTCAAATGTAATCTCTAATGAATACTCCAACATATACTCTTTTTTTCTTAGTAATTGCTTCCTTGGAGTATAAGCTTAATAAAAGGCATCTCAGTTTCAAAGAATATGGACATTTAATTGATTTATTTGCATAATTCCAACATACTTTCCTAAAAGGTAGTACCGTTTCACAATTCCATCAATAATGTGTTCATGTGTCTATCTTTCCACAACTCCTCCAACATGCATTATTGATACTTTTTGTCATTTTTGCCAATTTGCAAAGTGTGAGGTGAAACTTCAGGATTATTTTTGACTTATATTTCTCTTATTTTTAATGATTTAGGGCATTTTTCATAAGTTATGAATACTTTGAATTTTTTTCATAAACTTTGACCATTTATTTATCACAGTGATTATATAATTAATAATTATAATTATACTTATAAAACCAATTACCCAAATATATTTTTACCATTACTCATAAACATATATATATATATATATAATATTTTTATCCATTCCATATATATGAGGGTGTATGCACATTCATTGTTGCTGTTCTTCATTCTTGAAGAGGACCAATAAGTATATGTGTGTGTGTGTGTGTGTGTGTGTGTGTGTGTGTGTGTGTGTGTGTGTATAAATATATAGATTATTTATATATCTTGAATTCTGAACCTCTATCAGAGAAATTTCATACAAAGTTATTTTTCTATTCAACCACTTCATTTCTTGCCTGTGCAGAATCATTTCAATTTCATATAATTAAACCTATCTATTTATCTTTTATAATTGCCTCTATCTCTTGTTAAGAATTAATTTCCTACCCATAGCTTTGGAAGGCACATGATATGTTTCTGCACCATTTTTAAAATATTAAAATATATACTATTAAGGTCACATGTCCATTTCAAATATATTGTAGAATGTGGTGTAAGATATTGGTGTAAACTTAATTTTTGCCAGACTACTTTCCAGTTTTCCCAATAGATTTTATTAAATAAGGAGTGTTTCCCACCAAGTAATTTTTTCTTCTTTTTTTTAGGATATCACTGATAACTTTGTTTATTTTATATTATTATTACAATAATCTTGTAGCAAGAGTAATCATAAACCTCCACCCCCCCAAAAAAAAGATGAGAAACCTCAAAATTAGTGAGAGAGAGGAAAAAAGTGTACTTTAGTTTGTGTTCAGATTTCAATGACTCTGTCTCTGGGATGAGTTGCCTTCTCCATCATAGCCACCAGAGAAGTTGATTCAATATTTTCCCCACAGTTACTATCACTAGCTGTATTTTCTTCTGCTCTATTCCTCCCCACTCTCATCTATTCCATTCTTTCCTTTCATCCTAACCCTGTTCAGAAGTGTGTTGTATCTGAGTACCCTCTCTTAGGATTTTCTCTTCTATCACCTACTCCCACCTTCCCTTCCCCTATTCTCCCTCAACCCATTCCTTTCCTCCCATTTTCTCTAGGGTAAGATAGATTTCTATACTCTATTAAGTGTGCATGTTATTTTCTCTCTGAGCCATTTCTGATGAGAATGAAGGCTCACTCATTCCCCCTAGCCTTCCCTGGTTCCACTCCATTGAAAAAACTTTTCCTTGACTCTTATGTGAAATAGCTTAGCTCCTTCTTCCTCTCTTTTCTCTTCCTCCCAGTACTTCCCTTTATCACCCACTGAATCCATCTTTTTACTGTATTATACCATTATATTCTGCTCCTTCCTGTGCCCTGTCTATATTTGCTCCTTCTAACAACTCTTATAAATGAGAAAGTTCATATGAGTTATCAATATCTTCTTCTCATGCAGGAATACAAACAGTTCAATATCATAAAGTTCCTCATAGTTAGTCCTTCTCATCCACCCCCTCTATGGTTCACCAAAGTCCTGTACTTGGAGATTAAACTTTCTGTTTAGCTCTGGTTGTTTCAATAGGAAAGTTTGAAAGCCCCCTGTTTCATTGAAAGTCCATCTTTTCCCCTGAAAGAGGGTGTTCAGTTTTGCTGGATAATTGATTCTCGATTGTAAACCAAGATCTTTTGCCTTATGGAATATCATATTCCAAACTCTATGAGCCCATAATGTAGATGCTGCCAGATCCTGTGTAATCCTGACTATAGAGCCACAGTAGTTGAATTGATTATTTCTGGCATCTTTTAGTATTTTGTCTTTGACTTGGGAGTTTTAGAGCTTGGCTATAATATTCCTGGAAGTTTTTCTTTTGGGCTCTCTTTCAGGGGGTGATCAGTGAATTCCCTCAATTTCTATTTTCCCTCTGCAATTTTGCTGTATTATTTCCTTGAAAAATGAAGTCTAGACTCTATTCCTGGTCATGACTCTCAGGTAGCCCAATAATTTTTAAATTATCTCTTCTGGATCTATTTTCAAGGTCAGTTGTTATTCTAATGAGATATTTCACAGTTTCCTTCTAATTTTTAGGCTTTTGGGGGCATAGTTTTATTTCTTGCTGAGTTTTCACAAAGTCATCAACTTCTTTTAGTTCCATTTAGTTCCTTTAGTTATTTTCTTCAGTATTTTTTTTTGTATTTCTTTCACCAAGCTGCTGATTTGGTTTTCATGATTTATCCGCATCGCTCTCATTTCTCCTCCCAATTTTTCCTCTACCTCCCTTAATTGCTTTTCAAAGTCTTTTTTTGAGCTCATCCATAGCTTGAGTCCATTTTCTATTTCTCTTTGGTTTTGGATACAGAAGCTTCAATTTTGTCATCTTCTGAACCTTCCACGGGACCAAAGTAATTTTCTATGATCAGATTCTTCTTTTTCTTTTGTTTTCTCATTTCCTTAGCCTATAACTGATTTACTGCACTTCCAAGGCTTTGGAGGGGGTTGGGGACAACCCATAGGGATTTTAATTCTTCCAAGGTCTTATGAGAGGCTCTGACTGCTCTCTTGACTGTGTTCTGGCCCTCCCCTCTGCTCTGGAGCTGAGAGGAGGGTACCTGCTCAGCTACGGTCTTGTTGTGGCAGCCCAGACTACAACCTGGATCTGAGTGTGGGCAAACAGCTGAGCCCTGCCCCAGGAAGAACAGAGAGAACTCTGTGGTATCCCCTTACCCCCCTTACCATCTATGGACTGAGAGCTCTGCATGTGCTCTCATGGGTTGGCTCTGCCAACTCCCATTCCAGGTTCTTTCTGCAAGGCTGCTCTGAAGTTAAAACTCCGCTCTGCACTCACTCTGGTGTGGCAGAATTCTCTCACCACCCCCTCCATTGATCCCTGGACTAAGAGGTTTGGAAACTGCCCCCTCTGCCATGGACCCAGGCTCCCAGCCCAACTGTGCTGTGCCGTGGCTGTGGCTACAGCTGTGGCTTTTTTCAACCCCCTGTTAGAACAGACCTTTCCTAGGGAAATTCTAAGTTGTCTTGGACTGGGAATTTGAATCACTCAGTCATTCTGTGGGTTCTGTCACTCTAAATTTTGGTGAGAATCATAATTTGACTGTGTTTGGAGTTTTGGGGGAATGAGTTTCCAGGAATTCCTGGCTTCATACTGCCATCTTGACTCAGCCATTTTTTTTTCCTTCTTTATCCAACATTGAGTTATCAAGTTTTATTGTTTCTGATTAAACAATCTATTCTGTAATCTACTCTAGCTATTCTGTAATATAGATCTGCTTCTATTTCTTAATCAACTAGATTGTTTAAAATGTTTCTTTTCATTAGTTTTTCTTGCTATTCTAGATCTTTTGCTTTCTTAAAATAATTTTATTAGTATTTTATCAAGATTTATAAATTATGCCCTTAGCAATTTATATGACATTAAAAGCATATTAATTTTCTGGTAGCATTATGGTAGTGTTGTCATTTTTTATTATATTGACATGGCCTGGCCATGGAATATTACTCCAGCTACTTAAGTTGAACTTTATTTTTGTTTTAATTTAAATGTATTTTATTTCCTGAAATATTTTTCAATTATATATTTTTGAAGTTTTGAAATTAATTTTTTAAACTTTTGAGTTGTAAAAATCTCTTTTTCTCTCATCCCTCCCCCACCACTTGATAATGTAAGCAATATGATATAGATTATGCATGTCATGTCATATTAAAAAATTTCCATATCAGCCATGTTGCAGAAAAAAACAAAACTTCATAAAAGAAGAACAATAAAATGAAAAAAATGTTTCAATCTCTACTGAGGGTTTGTTAGTTTTCTCTCTGGAGGTGAGTAGCATTTTTCATCATGAGTCTTTTGGAATTGTCTTGGATCATTGTCTTGATCTGAGAAGATAAGTCTTTCACAATTAAACACTGCCACAAAATTGCTGTTACTTTGAATAATGTTCTACTCAGTCTGCTTAATTTACTTTGCATCAATTCTTATAAGGTTTCTCAATTAAGTGGTTCTTATTTCTTTTACAAGTATTGTTTTGTTTTATTTATTTTTATAGATCAATCCCCAGATAACTTACGCATTTTGTATTTACATGGAATAAGATTTCCCTTTCTATTACTTTCTTTTTATATTTTGTTAGCATATTGAATAGCTGTTAATTTTTAATTTTTGAACCTGCAATTTTGCTGAAGATAATATTTTTCACTTAGGATCTTCACTAAATCCCTAGGAATTTTCAAGTAAGCATCATATTATCAGCAAATAGGATTACTTTTAACTCTTCTCCATCTATCATTATATTTCTGATCTCTATTGCTCTATCTCTGTTGCTAGCATTTCCAGAATTAATCAAATAATAATGGGAAAAGTAGGTTTCTTTGCTTCATGCTTGTATTTATTGGAAAAGGTTCTTCCATTTCCCTATTGCATGTGATATTGTTTTTGATTTTAGAAAGATTCTTTTTATTATATTTTAAAAGGCCTCTCTTTGTCTATACTTTGTAAGATTTTTAGCACAAAAGAGTACTGCACATTATCAAAGATATTTTTTGGCATCTATTGAAATGATCATGTGGTTTGTGATGATTTGGGTATCAATATGATTGCTTTTCAAAGCTGAATTATTTTTAGAACTTCTGGTATAAATGCCACTTAGTCACAATGAATGATTTCTTAGATAAATAGCTATAGTCTGATAGGATTTTAAAAAAATTAATATTCATTAATGATAATGGTCTATACTTCTATGTTTTAGTTTTCATTGTTTTAGATATTAGGATTATATCTGTCTCATAAAAGGATGTTGGCATGCTAGTTTTTTCTGAACTTTTGAGAAAACTTACAAAGTATGGATACTTATTATTCTTTAAAAGTTTGATTAGAATTATCTTATGAGTTCATCAAGGATAGCATTTTTTAAATTGGGAGTTGGGTTTTTTTAGTAGTTTCATTACAGTTAGATGTACTTTCTTTTCTGAAAATGGGTTGTGGCTTTTTTTTTTAGGTTTTTGCAAGGCAAACAGGGTTAAATGGCTTGCCCAAGGCCACACGGCTAGGTAATTATTAAATGTCTGAGACTGGATTTGAACCCAGGTACTCCTGACTCCAAGGCTGGTGCTTTATCCACTAAGCCACCTAGCTGCCCCGGTTGTGGCTTTTTTAAAGATCTAACTGGTCTTCTGATAGCTTGGATACTGTCCATTTTTGAAGGTATTTATTTATTTGGGGGGTGCATTCTCAGTTTTGTTAACATAAAACTGTGCATGTAATTTTTTTTGTTTCATTGTGCTTTCACCTTGTTAATTAGCTATTTTTATTTATTTGATTTTCTGATACCTCCTTTTTAATAAAATTAGCTAAGGGTTTATCAATTTTATTAGTCTTTTTTTTCTTTAGTCTTTGCAAGGCAATGGGGTTAAGTGACTTGCCCAAGGTAATTATTGAGTGTCTGAGGCCAGATTTGAACTCAGGTACTCCTGACTCCTGGGCCGGTGCTCTATCCACTACACCACATAGCCACCCTTATTAGTCTTTTTTAAACTGACTTTTAATTTTATTTATTTTCTTCTGTTTCCAATCTATTTATTCTAAATTTTTTAATATGACCTCTTTTTGAGTTTGTTCATTTGCTAGGCTTCTATTTTTTTTGGTTTTTTTTGGGGGGGGTTGTTTTTGCAAGGCAATGGAGTTAAGTGACTTGTCCAAGAACACACAACTAAGTAATTATTAGGTGTCTATAGCTGGATTCAAGCTCAGGTCCTCCTGACTCCAGGCCCAGTGCTCTATCTATTGCACCACCTAGTTGCCCCCTAGCAGCTAGCACCCTATTTTTTAAATCTATGTTCATTTCATTAATCCTTTCTATTTTGTTAATGCATATTTGTAGAGATATGACTTCCCCCTTAAGGACTGTGTTAGATACATCCCAGAAATTTTGGTATATTATTTCATCATTATTATTTTCATTTCTATAGTGATTAATTATTTGTATGAGTTGCTCTTTGTCCAACTTATTATTTAGGATTTCATTGTTAAGTTTGTAGTCCCTGAACCTTTGGTTTATGGGTTCTGAACCAATTACTATTTTTTTGTGTGTTATGAACTACAAAAGGTGTATTGATATAATAACTATTTTTGGCTAATTCCATTTCTTTGCAATAGTCATATGCCATAAAACAGGGTCAATTTTTGCAAATGTTTTACATGGTAATGAAAATATGCACACGCATGTATAAATATATATACACATGCTTGCATAAATAGATTTCTATGTTTATAAATATGCATATAAATGAATTTATATGTATGTACACATGTACCTATACATGTGCACATATGTATGCATGCATGCATTTATATACAAGCCCACAGACACACACACATATATCTGTTCAATATACATCTTGGCTAGGTGGCACAGTAGATAGAGCTCCAGGCCTGGAGTCAGGAAAAGGTAAATTCAAATCTGGCCTCAGTTACTTAGTAACTAGCTGTGTGATGGGCACAAATGATCTGGAAAAGGAAATAGCAAACTATTCTGGTTTCTTTGCCAAGAAAATCCCAATTGGGGTCACACATAACTGAACACAACAGAAACAACTGAAAAAATATAAGATATATATATATATATATATATATATATATGTGTGTGTGTGTGTGTGTGTGTGTGCATATTACTTGTAGTATCATTTAGAAGATGTCATAAATCTTTAACTCTAGTTTCTCCAATAATCTGTTCAGTTCCATATTTTTTCTTTTGTTTAGGTTTTTGTTAGATTTATTTAAACCTGAGTTAAATATATTAAAGTTTTCTGTCACTATCATCTTATTGTCTATATTTTCTTGTAGTTTGGATGAAGTTTCCTTTGTGAGTCTGGACACTAAGGCCTTGAGAGTGTACAAGTTTGAAATTTGTATTAATTTATTGTCTATGCTTCCTTTCAGCATGATGTTTCCTTCTTTATCTCCTTTTATTTTTTGAATGATTATTTTTACTTTGACAGATAACATGATTACAACTCCTGCTTTCTTTGGATTCATGTCATGCATAGCCAATGTATTTTCACTCTCTCAGCTTTATGTTGTGGAGATTTTTATTTTTTGTGTGTATTTTTGTAAGTAACTGATTTTATGATTGTATTTCTTCTCCAATCTATCACTCTTTTTCATTTTATTGGATTGTTTAATTCAACGGTGTTGGATTTTTTTGACTTATGTTTTCTTTACTTTTCTGCTGTAAATACAGTACTATATTACTTTAGCTACTTAACCTTAATCTTTTTTTAAGGTTTTCCTATTCCCACTGGCTCTCTTCCACTCACTTCTGATCCCTTGCTCTGATTTATTACCCCTTTACTTTTGAGGTTTTATTATTTAGATCCTCTCTCTCTCTCTCTCTCTCTCTCTCTCTCTCTCTCTCTCTCTCTCTTTTATCTGGATATATTTCTTCCCTTCTTTTCACTCATTTCAATAAGTCAAAAACATTTCCCCCTTCCTCTCCCCCCTTTCAATTAGTCCTTCCCTTCATTACATGTTAAAATTGCCCTTTCTTGCACCTCTCTCCAAAGAATTTCTCTTATTCTCTGCATTCTCTTTCTATCTAATTTAGACCCTCATTCTCTGGTTCATGGCCCCTATCATTATCTAATTTCTCTCCATTCTCTGTATTCTTTATGTAGTCAAAACTTCTAAGGTTTATAAACTTTCTCCCTTAGTTGGTTTCTTTCACTGCCTTGTAGAATTTTCCCTGTCATTTTTCCTTTTCCAACCTCACTCCCTATTTGTCTCAAAATCTCCTCCCTGGGCCTATGTTCTCTCATAAATACTAGTTGTGCCCAGGAATTCCAACTAAACTTCTTAACAAGATAGGATAAGTAGACTTTTCAAATACCAAATTCCTCAAACCACATCCAGGACAGGGTCCCCATCTCTCTTCAAAGAACATACATAAGAGCATTCTTCAGTGGATAGCTTTCCCATTTCCAAATCAAGACCTCCTTGCTTTCTCTCCTTCTCCAATGTTTTCCCTCTCCTCCTCATTCATTTCCTTGCTGACTCTATCCCCAATTTGTGCCCCTCTATCTTTTCTTTTGTAAGGCAAATGGGGTAAAGTGGTTTGCCCAAGGTCACACAGCCAGGTAATTATTAAGTGTCTGAGGCTGAACTTGAACTCAGGTACTCCTGACTCCAGGGCCAGTGCTCTATCCACTGCGCCACTAGCAGCCCTACCCTTCTATCTTTCATAGACCCTCCCATATTGTACTGTAATCTCACAAAAAAGCCTTGATTCACTTGTGGGCAGGATGTCATCAAGTTGAGTCCATAATGCTCCAGGCCTGCCAATTCAGTGTATCACCATCAGACTTTTGCACATGTGTACATTTAGAAAGAATTATTTCATTTGTCTTTGTCTTTGGTTCCTTCATCTATCCACTACTCCTGCATCTTTGTTGTCTAAGGTGATCAAGAAACAAACCAATAATAAATAAATGAATGCATAGATAGATGAATGAATGGAAAACTTCACTTTTGGTTTTTATTTTCTAAAATTAGTTCAAATCTCTTTTTAATATTGAAAGCCCATCTTCTTTCATTTATGGTTGAACTCAGCTTTGCAAGACAGGTCTCTCTGGTCTCTATCTTGAGTTCCTTTTCTCTTGGAACACATTCCTTTCCCTTCAGCATTTTTCAGTGGTATAAAATTGTGTCATTTGAATTCCCTTTCCTTTATATTTAAAAGTCTTTTTCCAAATCACTTGCAAAATTTAGTGCTCCTGAATTGAGTTATTAAATTTAACTCCTTTGTGTCTGAGTTTGAAGTTTGGGACTATTTTGTCTTTTTATGTGGGGTTTTGTCCAACTAATCTATGAATTCTATCAATCAGAATTTCATTTGTTCTGTTCAGAAGTTCTGAGAGTTGTCTCTTCCCATCCTCTCTTAGAAATCAATATTCTTTGCTTGTATGGTGATCATGGATTCTTTAGTATTAGTACTTTTTTACTTCTCTTCTTCTAAATTGTTCTTCATTTTTAATCAATTATTTTCTCTTTTGGTTGTTTTTGCTTTTGTCTTCAGTTGTTTTTTTTTTTTTTTTGGTGAGACTTGTCATTATGGATTCAAGTTTTTTTATATTACCAATTACTTTTGTTGTGCAGGTGATAAATTCTATTTTAACAATTCTTATTTATCTTTCATTGTTCTGCTCTCTTGAGAATCCAGTGTCCATTACTTCTCAAATACTATTTCATTTCCTTTGTCTAACAATATTTATTCATAAATGTTTGGATTCATTTATATGACACTTTTGTTATACTTTTTCCTGTTGGTTTAATATAGCTGTGTTCTGGGGTGGCTAGGTGGCACAGTGGATAGAGCACTGGCCCTGGAGTCAGGAGTACCTGAATTCAAATCTGGTCTCAGACACTTAATCATTACCTAGCTGTGTGGCCTTGGGCAAGCCATTTAACCCCACTGTCTTGCAAAAAAATATAGCTGTATTCTAAGACTTAACTGAGTTTTCTTCCTCCTGAAAGTTTTTTTAATTTCAGTCTTTTTACCTCATATTCCTCTTTTATTCTCTTTCTGACACCTTCTCTTTGATGGTGATTTCCCTAGAAGTCAGACTTCAAAGTCATCTCAGTCTCCTCTAAATAGCCTTAACTGGTTACTAGAAACTTTCCATTAGGTTTAGTGGAGTGCCACACAACCCATATATACATCCTGCCCCTTGTCTTTCTGTTCTTCAGTTGTTATGGTATAGAATGGCATCATACTGCTGCCATAACCAAGACAAGCCTTTTGGCTTCTTTTGGCAGGGCTATGACAGCTGCTAGTAATGAGGGTAGCATTTGACTCTTGGTACCATAACATGGAAAAGGCTCAAGATAGCATTTCATTCTGTCAGATCCCCAAAGCTAGAAACCGAAAACCAAAGAATTATATAGAAATTATATACAAAATACTTCAGTAGCCAACTAATCTAACTGTACCATGACACTTTTTCTCCATGATCTTGGGCAAATCATTTAACCTAAGATTCAGTTTTCTCATCTAAAAATAAGGGTTTCAATGACTTTTGTTATTCAGAAGAAAATGCACATTTTTATGCAGCTTAAACTTGGAGGGACTAAAACCACAAGACCATTTAGAATGACTCCAAAAATGATGGAGAGGAAGAGGTAGACTAAGGCTGCCACAGTTAAACTATGATTGGGAGAACTTCCCCACCCAAAACATGAAAAAAAGCCCTAGAAAATGAGGAAGAAGGGAGTGGAGTTACTGTTGGGAAAAACACTCAAGTAATTTAAAACAGGATAAAGGACTTTACAAGAGTTAAAAAAATATCAAAACAGTGACCAGCATGACTTCCAATACTTGTAGAGGGACATGGGTTGAAAACAAAGATTGCCAAGGGCTTCATCCATAATGAAATCACTGCATATTGTGTATTCATTAGGAACTAAGGGGATGTCCTGCTCTGTCATATAATCAACTGAGGAGGAGGAGGACCAGGGACCTGGTTTGCTAGCTAAGATCTGATCCTATACACTATGGAAAGAACTGCCTGGCAGAGCCAAGAACCAGAGAGGGGTATGCTTAATGGATAAAGATATTTTTCTAGGGTGTCCTTGTGATAAACCAGGGATGGTAGTTGTTTCCTCTCAGTCAATTTAGTTTTTCCAAAATGTATATTCTAGGCCAGAGACACAATTCCAACTCCATAAGGCCTTACCCTATGACCTGTGCCCCTTGGGGGAAAAAAAAAGTTAAATAACAAGGGATAAAAGGGCTGAACTCCAAGTTATATGAAAGTCAATTGAAAGAAATTGGGATGTTTACCATGGAGAAGAAAAGACTTTGGGGGGAAAATGGAGGTGGAGGACAAAGAAAGAGATTTTTAAGCTATCTTTAAGCCTTTTAGAGGACTGTCATAAGGAAAAACAAATTCAACTTCCTTTGTTGGGTCTCAAAGTATTGCTCTAAAATCAATAGGTAGAAATTACAGAGAAAGATATCTCAGCACTTTGTCAGGCAAAATTCTCAGACAAGATGCCCAGAAATAGACTGTGCTGCCAGAGGAAGTAGTCATTCCTGTAACTAGAAGTCTTCCATCAAATGTTTGATGATTACTAGGGATAAAAGATCTAAAGCTGGAAGGAATTCAAGAGTTCATCTAATTCAAGGCCCCACTTTAAATATGAGAAAATAGTGGCTCAGACACATTCATTTACTTTTCTAACATCACAAGGGTAGTAAGCATAGAAAGTGGGATTTAATATAAGGACCCTATGGTTCCTAAGCCATGATTCTTTCAAGTATACTGTGCTATACACAGTGGAAAAAGTTAAGAGTTAAGAGACACAGTGAAAAAACACACTGGACCTGGAGTCAGGAAGTCTTGAGTTCGAATCCAGATATATAACTCTAGGCAAGTCACTTAAATTTTATCTACCTCAGTTTCCTTGATTATAAAATGGGAAAAATAACTGCCCATTTCCCTCCCCAAGTTATTGGGATAATCAAATTCATAAAACAATTTGCAGGCTTTAAAACACTATAAGAGAGAACAGTGTCAAAATTGATTCATCTATGTAGTTATTAAGTATTCATTATTTCCCAGGTCCTATTCTAGATATTGGGAATATAGGTAGAAAGAATGAAACAATCCCTCCTCTCAAGAAGTTTACATTCCAGTTGCAGATGATAAGAATATATACATATTAATTATAAAGAGAACAAATACAAATTAATATTAAATGGTAAGATAAAAGGTAGATTAAGGTGCAATTAGCTGGCAGAGTGGACAGAGCACCATCCTTGGAGTCAAGAAGATCTGAGTTCAGTGTGACTTCAGACACTTAAAAGCTATGTGACCCTGAATAAGTCACTTAACCCTGACTGCCACCAAAAAAATAATAATAAAAAGTAGATTGATTGGGAGGGTCCTGACAGTTGGAGAAGAGGGATTAGGAAAGGCTTCTATTCTGGTCAAAATGTGTAGGAAATGAAGGGAAAAACCAAATGTGAATTCTATGACTTTAGTATAGTGACACCAAATTATCAAGCTCTTATGAAATGTTGGAGGGACAAATGCCATAATTCTGTGACTACTGAGCCCAAAGAGTTTCAGCCAGTGTGCTTTATTAATGAATTAATGTGGATAATGATGATGACTCACAGACCACACTCAGCTAGTTGCTAGAAGGGCAGATGTGTTTTTATAGTCCCTTTCCAATGCTATTGGGCAGCCAATCGCCCACACCTGCAAACTGAAGGTTTCTGGGAAATTAAAAAGCAACTCTATCCCAGGACAAAGTGAATTCTTAGTTAAAAGATAAGCTCTTATTTTCCCTCAGCAAATGAGCATAGCCCCAAAACTTCTTCAGGCATACCAGCTTCATTCTCAAAGGACCTGATTGTGCCTCTCTTCCCTAGTCCCTTTATGACTTCCTAGACTCAGTTTCCTCCTCTGAGATATAAGGAAGTTGCTTAAGTGACATCCAAGAGACTTCTAACTCTAAAGCTATTTAGTCATGTTTTTAGCAATAGTCACCTCTCCACCCCACCACCAAACAACCTAAGGGTTGGGCTGACAGATGAAGTCTATTTTATAACTCAAAGTCAATATTTGAATGTAAACTTCTTTTTTTAAATTTATTTTTATTAAAGATATTATTTGAGTTTTACAATTTCCCCCCCAATCTTGCTTCCCTTCCCCCCCCCCCCCCCCCACGGAAAGCACTCTGTCAGTCTTTACTTTGTTTCCATGTTGTACCTTGATCCAAATTGGGTGTGATGAGAGAGAAATCATATCCTTAAAGAAGAGAAGTCTAAGAGGTAACAAGATCAGACAATAAGATATCTGTTTTTTTTTTCTAAATTAAAGGGAATAGTCCTTGCACTTTGTTCAAACTCCACAGCTCCTTATCTGGATACAGATGGAATGTAAACTTATTGAGGAGGAAGACTGTTACCTTTTTTGTCTGCCTCTGAACCTGAGATACAATGTGATATAGCAGATAGGTCTTCCTGCTTTGAAAGCAGGAAGAAGACTTACCTCCGACATGTTTTGCTTTTTTTTGTGATCCTGGATATGTCACCTATCTACCCAGAAGGTGCCAGCCTGGACTAATAAAAAGGAGTTTTCTGACTTGGTTATTCCCTATACTAAAGAATTGACACCACCTAGACCTAAGCATTCAATCATTATTGAATATTGTCTTAAATCAGTGGAATTGGTGATTGTATCTGCTATAAGTAAAGGTTTGGGGCTGAAAACCATGTGATGCCTGGGAAAATTTAAAGATTCCAAGCCACTACCAGACCATTTTCAATGACTCATCAGTACCAAGAGGAGATTTCCAAGACTTCAGACCTCAAGAGTACATTTTAAGTCAAGCTTGCAAAATTTCACCACTGAAATGAAACTAGAAAAATGTACCTTTCGACAACTTAGCAGCAGAGCATTGTTTTTGCATGGCCTTCATTTGCTTTGCTCTTCATTGGACTTTGGCTGGTGCTAAGCTCTTTCATTTGAAGCAACCAGCTGCAAATGATTATGTGGGCGGAAGGTGAGGGGAAGAAGTGGAGGAGAATAAAGCTTTGTTTAGTTTTATTATGAATCATTCCAACATGGTGTGAAGAGCACCAAGTACCAATACAAAGTGGAAATGGTACTGGCAAGTCAACAAGAATAAAATACCCACTTTTCATGTCAATCATCTGAAATCGTGTGAAACAAACTGACAAGGAAGGACAGGGATTCTAAGATTTCTCAACTACTTCAGCACCAGATTTAGAATCCAGTGCACCATGTGCCAGGAAAACTACATGAAAGATGGAAATTCTGTCCCACTTCAAGAAAATATTCCAAATCAAATAGAGTTAAGACCATGATAATGACACCTTCCATTTGTATAACACTTTTCAGTTTTTAAAGGATCTTTTTTGTATATTATTTTATGAAAACAGAATCTTATGGCTGAAAGGATGCTTAGAAGTAATCTTGCCCAAAACCCTACACAAAGTATGACATCTTCATTTGCTACTATACAACAGATTGCTTTCTCACTCCCATTTGAATACTTCTAGTAACAGGGAACTCATTAATTATTGAAGTTCATCATTCCTCTGGTTTCCATCAATTACTAATTTTAAAAAGTAGAAATCACTTAATATTTTTTAGGATTTTTGCAAGGCAAATGGGGTTAGGTGGCTTGCCCAAGGCCACAGATCTAAAAGTATTAAGTGTCTGAGGCCAAATTTGAACTCAGGTACTCCTGACTCCAGGGCCAGTGTTCTATTCACTGTGCCACCTAGCCCCCACCTAGCCACCCCGAAATCATTTATTAATTTTCAAGCATCCCAATTTTCATTAACAGTGCTTTTTAGATTACTATGTTAGGAGAAATAGGTCTCCAGCTGAGTGGAATTAACTGATAAGACATCAGGTACAAAAAGAATGAATTTTGCCTTCATTAAAATATGACCCTATCATTTTTAGTACCAATAAACCCAATTCTTAAGTGAGTGAATATCAGTGAAAGGTTCAAATGTTCCTCTTATCTCTAACCCAAAATTAATTGCTTAATCAATGAGGCTAATATATACATATGTATGTCACATAATATATTTCTTCTTTCCATTTCTTTTTTAGTTAGTCCATATTTATAGAATAAAACAAGTATTTCCATATCATAATTCAATAAAATATGATTGTATAAGAAACTGCAAATCTCCTATGCATAACTTGATATTCCTTTCAAATATAAAACAAAATTATCATGTAAACATTTTTTCTTTTTTTCTACCTTTTTTCTAGAGACAGCTACCATTAGATATATACACAAAAGTAAAATTATTCTATAAATACTTCGATTTGTCCCTCCTTCTCAGGATGCAGATAGCATCTTTTTTCATGTCCTTTATAGTTATTTTGGGCATTTATAATAGTCAAAATAACTTATTCACTCAAAGTTGTTCTTAAAACAATATTTCTGTTACTATATAAAATGTTTCTTGGTTCCACTCTCTGAATTCTTCATTATTTCATGCAACTCTTTTTCTAAAATCATTGAGCTCAACATTTCTTTTAGCACAGTAGTTTTCCATCTCAATCACATATAACTTATTAAGTCATTTCCCAACTGAGGGGCAGCCCTGCAATTTCCAGTTCTTTGCTGCCACATAAAACCTATTATAAACATTTTAGAACATATAAGTTCTTTTCCTTTTTTCCCTAATCATCTTTGGAAATAGACCTAGTAATGGTATTATTGGGTCAAAAGGTTTAAATAGTTCAATAATTCTTTGGGCAAAATTCCAGATTGCTCTCCAAAATGGTTAGATCAGTTCACAATTCTATCAACAGAATATATATTCCTCCGCAAATGCAAATTGAATAAACTTTCTGTTTAAGTAAATAGTTTTCATTCTAAAAAATAGTTTTGGTGGTTCAAAGCAAGACATGATGTCCGAAGGACAAATATAGGAGTTGAATAACAATCTAAGTACCAGAATGCTATTGAACAATTTTGTAGGGTTTTTTCTTTTGATGAACAAAGATATTCATTGATAAGGTCACTCAAAAGAAACATATTTTTTATATCAGCATACTCATGTCCGGACTTAAGAATTCCCAAATACTGGGTTGTGTCTGCACAGAGTCTACTTTGAGTAATAGCTATTAGTGTTCCATATAGTGGGAAAATATCAGTAGGGAAGACTTGTGGAAGGCACTGTTATAACTTTCAGGAATGCTACAGTTGAATTTGGAGTTTGCTGTTATAAGATTCCTTCCCATCCCTTACAGGACCTGAACCTTCTGTCCAAGATAAGGTGATGCAAGAGGATGGTCAAATATGCAGGTATTAATATAGTTAGCTAGTTATCAAAAGTCACATCCCAGAACCCAACTTCTAGCATTATAATTTATGCAATCCTAAGCAAAGTACTGCACAACATTCTAACAGTCATCAAATTCCCTAATAGGGTCTCTCAAATAAGGTCATGCTTTTTCAATCAAGTTATAAATAATTCAGTCAATAATTGCAATATTCCTTGCAAATGCAAGGAAGGGGAATTGAATCTAGCACCAATTATCTTGTAGTCTTACCTGGATCACACAATAAATGCAAGAAGGAGAAAGGAGCAATTCCAAGAATAAACAGAATGGATGTCCAGGAGTTGGAATGTAAGTTGAAAAAGAAAACTTGAGCAAAGTGTATATCAAAAGTTATAGAAATCTGTGATATACTGATCCCCTTGATTGTCTCAATTTCAAACTAAATCTTTAAATATAATTAATCAAGCAAAGAAAAATGTAGTTACAAAAAAATGTAAAACTGATTAAAAACATTGAGTTGCATGCTTGTAATACTTAGGGGAAAATAAAAAAATTATGGATCCACTTATTCAAAAGAGTTTTGTTGTTTTACTTCTTCCCTTGTTCTTTCCTTCTCTAGGAACATACATACTTTCATGTATGAACATTCATCTTTCTTATCTGGGGTCTTGTTAGGAACTTCTGGTAGAAACTTGTTGACCAACGACATGACTTTCAAAATCAGATACAGGTCCAATATGTTGTTTTTTTTTAACAAGGCAATGGGATCAAGTGACTTGTCCAAAGTCACCCAGCTAGATGTTTCTGAGGTCAAATTTGAACTCAGGTCCTGTGCTCTATCTATTGTGCCACCCAGTTGCCCCTAATAATCCAATATTAACTATGGATAGTATTGATTTAAAAGGGTTTTTTCCCCCAAGGAAAACCTACCATATTCTATCATTACTAACTTTCATTATTTAAATGCTAAAATTAAAGCAACTATTCTCTTTGCTCTTCAGAAATCTCAATGAAGTTTCACTCTCATGTGGCATAATCTAGATGAGAGGGTGACCTTACAAATGACCCTATGCTTAATTAAATCTTTCTGGGATTTCTAGGCTTATTATATTTTCCTTCATGCACCTCTATAATCCAGCCTAATTTGCTTCTTGGTGCTTACTATTCAAAACATACCCTTTCCAGATCTTTTTACACAGATCAATTTTGTGCTATTTTAAGAGAATTCTGAATAAGAATTTTCAGGAAAAAACTGTCCTTCACAAGTTAGCCTTGCACATAGTAGGTGTTTAATCAATGAATGTTATCAATTGCATGAATAAATGAATGTATATTGTATTCCCTTTATTGTAACGCATATACCTAATATACATTGAGAAAAAAAGATGAAAACCAATTAATTAGCATCGAGATGGCTCAAGTAGCTAAAAAAGATTCATAAATAAGAAATTAATATTAACCACAATTCTATTGTGAAATCATTGAAAAGAAATTGTACTGCAGGATGAACATCATTGGCACTTGGAGAATATTGGGGTTAAAATGTTTTCAAGTAGTTTTTTTGCTCAAGATTAGAAACAAGAAAATTCGAACATAGCAAACATTCAAGGATATCTGTAGGACTTTGCCCATAACAAGTTCCTGATTTTTAAATAATTGCTGAGACTTGTAAATCAAAATTAGGTTTTTGAGTAGTTTGATAGTACTTTAAAAATTATCAGTCTCTGCATGGCCCAAGTCTTGGACTTTTCTATCAGTTCAGTAACCTATATTTTGCTATAAATTGTCTGGGAAAGGAGTTAGTGACCTAAATAAAAGAGAAAAAAGAGTAGAGAATAGAATAAAATGAAGAATTAAATGAAAGAAGTAAGCTTCATATGTCTATGACAGCTTTCCTCAAATTTTTATTTAATTTCATAAATTGGGATGAAAAGGTAGAATGATACCTATGACAAAAAAAATTAACAGAATCACTAACTCATCCTTGCAACTCTAAAATCCTAAAATAGTAAGAATACATTATAGATTCATATACTAGGAAGGAAAGTGGGATGGGTACAGGGGTAATTCATCCTAACTCATAAATTTATGATTTTCTTTTCATTTCATTCCTCAGCTTTTGCTATCAGAAAAATGTCTATCCTCTAAAACATAGGTATCCAACCTTTTAGCTCTTCTGGGTCATATCACCCAACGAAAACCTGTCAAGAGTCACATATAGAATTTAATATTTATTTATTACTTCAATATAACCCATATTACAAGTGAATATAATAATAAAATACAATAATCTTGCTTAAGTGGACTTTGAGGATTCCAGTGGGAATAAAATTAAAATGTAATTAAAAATATTTAGTAAAATAAATAAAAATGCAATAAAACATAGTTAATTCTCTTTTGTATTTTCAGGGATGTTAATGTAGGATTTAATAGCTCTTGTTTCTATTTGAATTTGACTCCACTGCACTAGAGCCCTGTTTATTTATTTAAATTTAATTTTTTATATTTATTTATTTAAATTATTTTCTTTTAGTTTTAATAAATTTATTTAAATGAAAACTGTTTCGTCAAGTAAAATTGCTAGCTACCCCAATAACACTTACTGTAGGCACACTTAATGGTATATGTATTTATTAATTCAGGATGTACAGGAATAAACAGAATTCATGTTCTTATCACATGATAGTAAAAGTTAAAAATGTGAAATTCATTAGTCTCCTGGACCTGAGTCCCAGGTAACCTTTGTTTTCAGACTTTTGAAAGTGAAAAATCTCAATACAGCCTATAACACAGTCAGGATTCTGTAAACAAAGTATTGAGAGTTAAGCACACAGGAAAATAGGAACAAGTAATGGCAGAAAATGTCATCCAAACCCCAGTTTTTCCAACTCCTGGATAGACACAAAGAAATTTGAATTTAGGGACTCCCCAGAATCCAAAGAAAGGAAGGATTGTTTGAGAGAACAGCTAAGCAGACAAAACTGTCCTTACTACAGGAGAAGAATGTGGGATATGTTCAAGGTACAACTCATAGAATCTCCAGACATTTCAAGAAAGGATGCAGAAAAATCTCAGAAAGTATTTGAAAGAATTGCTCATTAATAATATTAACAGAACTTTAACTCCTATGGTGGTGACACAAAAGAAGGCCAAGGAGATCCACATATGAGTAGAAGAACAAGTGGATGAAAATAGACAATTACATTTTGCCAAGTCTTTATGATTCCCTGAATTGTTAGCTAGACAATTAGCTGTTCTCAATTTAAGATTTTCTCAGGATACCCTACCAGATTGAAATGGCAGAAGACAAATCTGTCCATCTGGAGTCTACCAGTTTGAACCTTATGTCTCAAAGCATCTCAAGAGCACCTAGCAGTTTTCAATGATTGATGGAAAAAAAAAAATTGGTGATATGAGCTACTTGGAATTATTGGAGTACATCATTGTATTTGGAAAGATAAAAGGAAAACATGAAGATAGACTGATAAAAGTACTAATTGTTAGTCTGAAGTTGTCATTTGACAAAGGTCAATTATGCATAGCCTCTTTCAAGTGTGTGAGTTGTGTAATGGTAATACAGCTACAGAACTTCTATTCAAATGAGAAGGGAGAACCAAACACAAAAGACACCTAAATTAACAGAATGTTCTAGCTGTTGAGGGCTTCAAGTCACAAGAATGCACTTATAGAAGACTGTGATATCTAATTTGAGCTATCAACAAGCTCAGAAGTTTGACTCCCAGAAATAGATAGTCAACCCCTTCTGCTGAGTTTAGGATACAAAAGAGTTAGGATCACCTATTAAGTGATTAGGCTTAGCCATAATATATCAGGAGAAATAAAAGAGGGAATATGCTGGAGCCAGTCACTGATTGATAAGTTTTCAATGTGATTACTACATGCTCACAATGAAATCTGTAAATGCTACAAATCAGGGCTTGATTTATTGTTTTGTTAGTTGGCTAGATTCAAGAAAATGACAGGAAAATATTCATATTGTAAATTAAACTTAAAAGTTATTTACATTTTTGCTGGGTACATGGATATAAAGAAATTTTCAGTAGGAGAGAGAAAACCTTTTGATGATTACATATACTTAAGGTGTGTTGTTAAGCCACTGAGATATGTTTTGTAATGTGCATTCTTGCTTTTCTATTGTTTGCTTGATTTTACTTTTAATGAAGTTGTAATATGTATGCTGGCATACAATACTTAGTATATATCACTGAGATATGATTCTTTGGCATGAACTATTTCTATATATACATATTAACATGAATTAGGCTTTGGGTAAAGCTACGTTCTGTGGGTTATATGTTTATATATGATGAAAGTACATGTTTAAGATATATTACTGTGGTTTGCACTGAACCAATGTTAACCACAGAATTATCACAAAAGACATCCAAGTTATTTGTAGGAACTATAGATATCTTACTGAGAATACGGTGTAAGAGGGTTGCCCCAGTAAAATCAGTAAACATTCCAAGACAGCAGTATTAAAGTTAAAGGGTGGAGTGCCAGCCCACGGAATGTAAGAGACTGCCAAGGTCTGTCCTCTGTCCCTAGAACAGGACTCTGGGGCTTTGACCACATTCAGACCCTGGTTACAGCCTAGAACCCCCCCCCAAATAGATCAGGGCTCCCCCTCAAAGCCCCATGGCAGAGGGGCGAGCTTGTGGTCATTCACAAACCAGGAGAACAGTCAGAGCCTCATACATTGAGGTCCTGGCAGGGGTGTCCCAACAATACTCAAAAGCTCAGAAAGCACCCAAAAATTAGGCACAGTCTGGGGAAATGAGTTAACAGAAAAAAACGGAACCCAACCATAGACAGACAATTACGTTGGTCCCATGAAGGACCAAATTACTCAGTCTGAAAATGAAAAAGTCCAAGCTTCTGCATCTAAAGAATCTAAGAAATATAGAAGTTGGGCTCAGGCTATGACAGAGCTCAAAAAATTTTGAGAGTCAAATAAGGGAGATAAATGAGAAATTGGGCAAAGAAATGAGAGAGATGCAGGAAAAACATGAAAACAAAGTCAACTTAGTCAAGGAGATCCACAAAAATGCTGAAGAAAAATAACATGTTAAAAACTAGCTTAGGTCAAATGGATAAAACAGTTCAAAAAGTTATTGAGGAGAAGAATCTTGAAAAAGCAGAATTGGCCAGATGGAAAAGGAGATAAGAAAGCTCTTTGAGCAAAACAAATCCTTCAGATGTAAAATGAAGCTAATGGAAAGTGATGACTTTGCAAGAAATCAAGACATAATAGTTCTACACTAAAAGAATGAAAAATTAGAAGAAAATGTGAAATATCTTATTGAAAAACAACTGATCTGGAAAACAGATCAAGAAAAGATAATTTTAAACCTATTGAGCTACCTGAAAGTCATAATCAGAAAAAAGAGCCTTGACCTCATTTTTAAAGAATTTCTACAGGAAAATTGCCCTAATATCCTAGAAGCTGAGGGTAAAATGGAAATTGAGACAACCCACTGATCTACTCTGGAGAGAGATTCAAAGAAAACAACCTCTAGGAATATTATGTCCAAGTTCCAGAACTCCCAAGTCAAAGAGAAAATATTACAAGCAGCCAGAAAGGCACAATTCAAATATTCTGCAGTCAGGATCACACAGGACTTAGTAGCAACTACATTAGGGGCTCATAGGGCTTGAAATATAATATTCTGGAAGGCAAAAGAGCTTGGAATGCAACCAAGAATCAACTACCCAGCAAAACTGAACATCCTCTTCCAGTGGAAAAGATGGACTTTCAATAAAACAAGGGAATTTCAAATGTTCCTGTTGAAACAACTCAAGCTGAACAGAAAGTTTGACCTTCAAATGCAGGACTCAGGTGAAGCATAGAGAGGGTGGATGAGAAGGGTAAATTATGAGAGCCTTAATGAGGATGAACTGCATGTATTCCTGCATGAAAAGATGATACTGATAATACTCATATGAACCTCATTTAATAGAGTAGGCAGAAGGAGCTTTTATAGATGAGGCACAGGAGAAAACTGAATTTGAAGATATAATATATGGTACAAATGGAGTCAGTGGGTGAAAGGGAAATGTACTGGGAGAAAGAGAAAGGAGAAGTAGAATAGGCTAAGATATTTCACATTAAAGATATCACATGTAGCTTTTGCAATGGTATGGGAGGGGAGAAGGTGAGGGGGAATGAGGGAGCCTTCATTCTCATCAAAAATGGCTCAGAGTGGGGTGGATAGGTGGCACAGTGGATAGAGCACCAGCCCTGGAGTCAGGAGTACCTGAGTTCAAATCCAGCCTCAGACACTTAATAATTACCTAGCTGTGTGGCCTTGGGCAAACCACTTAACCCCATTGCCTTGCAAAAACCTAAAAATCCCCCAAGAAAATGGTTTAGAGAGGAAACAGCATACACACTCAATAGGGTATAGACAAGTAGAAGAAAATGGAGAGAAGGGGGACTGGGGAGGGGAGGAGGGGATGTGGGTGATAGAGGAGAGGATAGATGATAGGTGAGGAAGTCAGATATAACACATTTTCTTTTTTACCTTTTTGCAAGGTGTTTGGATTGAGTAGTCTGTTCGGGTCACAGGGTCAGGTGGTTGCTGGGTCTCTGGGGTGGCGCTCTGTCACCCCACCCCAAGGCTGGTGCTCTGTCTGCTGTGCCACTTGGCTGCCCCACAGCACATTTTTGAAAGAAGAGAGAAAATATAATAGATGGTAGTGGGGAGGAATGGATGGAGGAAATTACAATCAGCAACAGTAACTGTGGAAAAATATGGAAGTAACTACTATGATGGATTTATTCTAAAGAGACAGAGTTGATGGTACCAGGACACAGACTGAAACACATTTTTTCTCTTTCTTTTACTTTATTTCTCATGAAATTTTATACTTTTGTGGGGGAGGGTATTATATTTACTCTTAAGAATATTTTAGTAATGTGTAAATAAATTAAAGAAAAATTTAAAAATTTTAGAAAATAAAGTACTTGGGAAAATGTAAAAAAAGTCAAAGGGCAAAATCTTAGATACAAAAAAAACATTTTCCAACTTAGGTAGGATTAGAGATTTTGACCCCTTAATGGTTAAAAGTAGAAAAGAGACTACAGTTGCATTTTGAAGAGCAAGCCCAAGAGACCAGCAGATTGTCTCATCATCCAGCAGAGACTGGTGACAGGCTCAGAAAGGGATAGTAGTTGAGTAAACTGCCAAATCTGATTCAACATTGGGGGAACCTGGTGAGGTACCAGTACAGCCATTGAGTCAGTCCAAGAACAAATTGTACCATTCAGCTGAGGTACTGGACCCTAGGAGCAACATGATGCAAAGAGTCAGCTCCATGAAGAGCCAGGCCAGTTGAACAATGGAGTATCTCATAGTGAGCTGCCTCCCATCCTATGAAAGGACATCAAAGACCAACCGTTACTGAGATGCCTGTTGCCTTGGCCATGAGTGCTTCCTACATATAGACCTCATTACCATTAAACTTTGAATCTCATATTTACTCTTTTCTCACTCTTGGGCTCTGGTTGTATATCCATGATATCTGGGAGAAATACTGGGTAATTATTATCCTTCCAGTGTCATTTGAATAAATGTCTTTGCTAAAGAACTCCGTCTTCTAGCTCTCTAAGAAAAAGAACACTGGTAAAGGTTAAATACTGAGCTAGGATTTAGGAGGATGACTGAACATTGGATTACCCCTCCTCCTAGAACTCTGTTGTTATTGTTGTCTTTCTTGTTATGCATCAATCTCCAACTCTTCATGATTCCATGGACTATAGCATGCCCGATCTTTCTGTATGCCACTATCTCCTGAAATCTGTCCAAGCTCATATTTGTTGTTTATATATTATCTATCCATCTCACCTTCTGCCATCCTTTTGCTCCTTTTACTTTGAATATTTCACATTATGAGGGTCTTTTCCAATGAGTACTGTTTTTTCATTATGTGATCAAAGTATTTAAGCTTCAGCTTTAGTATCTGACTTTCCAATGAATAATCAGAATTAATTTCTTGATTGATTTATTCTCCTTGCTGTCCAAGGGACTTTCAAAAGCCTTCTCTAGCACCTCAGTTAGAAAGTCAATTCTCTGGTGCTGTTTTCCTTTTAGTCCAGCTCTCAGTCATGCATTGCTACTGGAAAAACCATAGCTTTGATTATTATAGAACTTTGTGGGCAAGGTGATGTCTCTGCTTTTCTGTATGCTGTCCAGATTTGCCATAGCTTTCCTTCTAAGAAGCTAGAGTCTTTTAATCTCATAAATGCACTCACTGTCTGCATTGATCTTTGAGCCAGATAATATAAAATCTGAAACTGCTCTTTCCTCTCTCTAAAATGATGGGAACTGTTGTCATAATTGTAGGGGATTTTTTTATGTTAATCTTCAAGGCATTTTTTTACAGTATCCTCTTTCACTCTCACTAATAAGCTTTTAACTCTTTTTCCCTTTTCTGTTATCAGAGTGCTATAGTCTACATATCTGAGATGATTAATTTTTCTCCCAGAAACCTTAATCACAACTTTTGATTCTTCCAGTCTGACCTTTTGCATTATGTTCCCTGCATGTAAGTTAAATAAATGAGATTACAATATTCAGTCTTATCCAATCTCAAAGCAATCAGCTTTCCTGTGTTCAGTTCTAATTGTTGCTTCTTGGTCTGCATACAGGTTTCTCAGGGGACAAGGAAGATGATTTTCTACTCCCGTTTCTTTGAAGACTTGCCACATTTTCTTGTGATCCACACAATCAAAGGTTTTAATGTAGTCAGTGAAGCAAAGGCAGATTTTTTTTTCATGAATTCCTTTTCTTTCTCCATAATCCATTAAATTCTACCAGTTTAGTCTCCCCTTTCTTCTGTATTCTATTAACCATGCCACCAAACTACATAGGGCTTGAAATTGTAATATTTGAGTATAAGTCCTGGTTCTGTTCCTTATTAGATATCTGATCATGTACTTTTCTTTTCTGAGTCTCAATTTCCTAATTTGTCAAATGGGATTAATGATATCTATCATCCTTACAATGTTGTGAGGAAAGCCTACAGCTCTACAAATTTCAATGACTATTATGTCAACAGAGCCCTGCAGCTAACATTAGGAACCATGGCTGAGCCTAAGGAACTAGGGCACTGAACTATCTCATTACCTTTTCCCTAAAGGAATTCTTTGTCTTGGCCCCATTCAGGAAGAAGATCTGATTCAGTCCTTGGGGTTCCTGACCTTAAATGGGGGAGGTGTTGGCCTTCCTTTTCTCACACACTTTGGTTCATTAAGCCTCTACTTCCATTGACTATTTACTTATAGCTTAAATTTTGTTCAAGGTCTACCCAACAAGGGGAGCAAAGATATATTCAATATGCAATGTAAATCAGGCACAGGGCAGGTACTTACTTCCTACACTCAAAGGATGTACTAAAGAAAAGAAATTTATTGCATACATTCACAGAACAACTGGAAATAGGATTCAACCTCTTAATTAACAAGTACTATTCTGCTTTCTCATAAATATTAGAAAATAAATCATTTGTAAGATAAATATTAGAAAATAAATCATTTGTAAGACTGAACTGTTTCAGCTCTGCACTGTCCAAACATTTCTTGGTCCATGTCTTTCCATAAAATAGAAAAGGTCTGGGCAGCTAGGTGGCTCAGTATATAGATTACTAGCCCTAGAATTAGGAGGACCTGCATTCAAATTTGACCTCAGACACTTAATAATTACCTAGCTGTGTGACCTTGGGCAAATCACTTAATCCCACTGCCTTGCAAAAAGAAACAAAAAAAACAGGAAAGGTTTGGGCCTCTTATCATAGTTGTCTTCTCCATGGATGCTGAAATAGCTATCAAGGACTCTTCTTTTTGTAACCAATCATCTTTTATCTAAATGACTGAACATCTTCAGATTTCTCAAACTCATAGGACTATCTCCAAGCTTAGACACAACTATCTGAGTATTGATATTTGTTCACTTTAAGACCAGGAAAGAATAGACACAAAAAAGCCAAAACCCAAACTAGACTTGTCCTTTACATTTTAGAGTTTGTATTTAATTCTAGTGGCAATAGGGAGCCCTGGAGATTATTTTTTTAAGTAGGAGAGTATATTACATAATTGTAAGAGGCTGGCCAATCTCTTGTATAATAAATGGAAATGTGGTAGCCTTTTTTTGAGGTCAAATATTAGTTTCCTCATGATCTTATGGAAGTCAGAATAGGACATAAAGCAAATTACACGTTCTTTTTTTTTTGCAAGACAGTGGGGTTAAATTACTTGCCCAAGGTCACACAGCTAGGTAATTATTAAGTGTCTGAGGTTGGACTTGAACTCAGGTCTTCCTTACTCCAGGGCTGGTGGTCTATCCACTGAGCCACCTAGTTCCCCCTGCAAATTACACATTCTATAAAGCAGCTCAAAGTCCTGACACAATTCAGTTCAAAGGAAAAAGAATTCTCAAAATGCAAGCCCTTTAGTAATTGGACCCCCAAAGCTCCCACACAGTCACCTAGAAGCTTAAAAATTTTGTGTTTGTTCCATTGTTTAACCTTCATTATCCTGCTAACTTTGTACATAATACAGGTGGTATTTATAAAGAGGACAGTTACATGTAAGAATAATATTCCCTTCACAGAATTTTAGAAGATTAATATGAAATTTTCTTCAGAAGAAAATCATTTATTGTGTTTAACCATTATTTTTTTCTCATCATCTTTTCTCATCATCATTATCACACACACACACACACACACACACACACACACACACACACCCATGCCTAGTCAAATTTTCAAGTAGGTTTTACCTGTCAGTAAAAGGAATATTCATATTAACAATAGCACAGACCCTATAAATATTGAATTATCAGGGAAGAATATTACAAATTAATATGGTTGCAAAAGTCTATAGAGCATGCAATATCTATAGTTAATTAATCAGTATTTAACCATTTTTACTGCAAAGCTTCCTTTTGCTATTATTCTTAGGTTAAACATCACTGATAATTCTGAGAAAGGTTAATTTTTAAAAATGAGTAAACTGATCATTTCGGTGAACCTAGAAAGTTTACAAAATCTATGTTGATATAAACACAATAAACCCAATTTTTCATAACTGGAAGCAACAGGTTTCTTAAAAATTTACACTACTTACAGTGTTTGTATGTATCATTGAGTTTATGAAACAAAGTCTAAAAAAGAGGTCTCTTGTTGGCAGAGCTTCAGTTTCTTCAAGTACATAATCAAAAGGTTAAAGCACTGCTGTCAAAAAGAACATGGGAGGAGTGGATATCCTTGTTCATGGACAGGTTAAGCAAGTCAAGGTATATTGTAGATATTATGGGGCTATAGAAGGCAATAGATTTGAAGAATTCAGAGTAGCATAGAAAGACATGAACTGATGCAGAGTGAAGTTGATTACAGTTAGGGAAATAAGATACACAATGATAGTTGCAATATAAATGAAAAGAACAAAAAATAAAAAGGAAAAGGAAAAGAAAGGAAAAGAAAACTATACAATTATAATGAACAAGTTTGGTCCCAAAGAAGAGAAAAGAAAATACACTTACTTTCTTTGCAGGGGTGGGGAACTATAAGGAGTATTATATACTCTATCAGTCTGAGTTGTGGTGTTTAGTTTTACTTTAACTGCTTTTCTTTCTTTAAACTTCTTAGTTATAAGTATAGAGTGACTCACTGGTTAGGGAAATAATAGAAAACCAAATTTGGAAATATGATATAAAAACAAAGACAGAAATAAAATTTTCAAACTGAATATGAAAAACAATTATAAAGCAAATTAAAAAAACCTGTTTGCTTCTAGCCCTAAGTTCCATGATTATGTGATTTAACAAATTATGGATCTTGTCCCATTTCAAACTCTATTTTTAAAATGTTGAGACACTTTTTAATGGGTTTTGGTGACTCCATACTTGCAGTTTATGTGATGGCTTAAGTCTTTGAATTGAAAACAGTATCAAAGTAGTTTTAATGGTATTAGTCTGAAAAGTATGGAGTTTTAATTAAGAGCAAAATTTTTCAAGAACATAATTAGTAGAAAGAATATTTGAAATAAGGTATCAGTAAAGTATGATGGTTTGGCCAGCTAAGAATTTCCTAAGGAAATTATTCCATCTTTTATGTCCATAAGAAAGCTTGAGTTTTTATTTTCTTTGTAATTAGATTCCTCTCTTCTGTCACACTATTTTTCATTTAAGAAGATCTTTTTATAGTATAGTTATTATATTAGACTAAAACAGTGTCTGGCTCTTTTGTGAACAAAGAGTGAGAACAAAATGTGAGTGGGTAAAGATCCCAAAGAAATATTGGTCTTGTCTTCAACTAAGAAGACCCAATTTTGACCTCAAACAAATTGGTATCAGTTCTAGGAGAAATTGATCCCAAAGAGAGAAGACCTACTCTTCTCATACCATCCAGCTCATTTGAGTTTAGGTTTAACATGTCTAAGGATTAATAGGGTTTCTTCTAAAAAAGGTTCTCAATATACAATATACAATATATGGGGTATAGGACAGCCATTTACTTCTACCACCACAAAAGAAATCCAAGTCTCATAAGTGCACACACTAGCAAATACTTAAAGAATGGTACAAAAATTTAAGACTTGAGCAGGTAATTCACTTTCATCTCAGATCTGCCATTCCAGCAATTCCCTCTTTAGACAAGCTGGGGCATGATGGGGGCACATCATTCTACTAGTGGTTATCTTCTTATTTTTAAAAAAAAAACATTTTATTTTATTTTTTCAATTACATACAAAGCTTTTTTCCAACAAATTCATCATTTTTTTTAGTTCCACATCTTTCTACCTCCCTTCTTCCCCTCCCTCCTCCCCATGACAAGGAGTAATCTGATCTAGGTTGTGCATTGACAATCATGTTCAGCATATTTCCATATTAGTCATGTTTGTGAAAGTAGAATCAGAACTAAAGGGGGGAAAGGTGATGGTTATTTTCTTCAGGAAGGCTATTGTTATTTTCTTTCCAAGTACATCCAACATTTCCGTGCCTTTATCCAAAGGAAAAATTTGACTGTCATTTGACACCATGGAATATTTGACTATAGGGACTAATGGAACTAAGAACTATTAACATACCAAATTTTGCCTTGCCCGATCTTTAATGGTGGATTTTTTTTCCATCACTAGGTTCATTTTTTACTATTTAAAAAAACAATTAACCTTTTCCCTTAATGAATTTTTATTGTGGCCAATTTTGTTCAAGGATATGCTCTTAGAACTTATGTTCTCCTAAATCTTCATAGTCCTTGAAGTCTCTGTGTCTTGTATCCAGGGTTGATAATGAAGATGCTAACATCTTCATTTTACAGATAAGGAACTTGAAAGTCATAAAGATTAAGTGACTTGCCAAAAGTCACACATCTAGAAAGTGTCTAGGACTCAAATCTTCTGACTGAGTTTGTCCTGATGATCCAAGGAGTTTGTGCTAAAAATTCTTTAATGTCATGATCTACTTGATGTAAAGCAGTAAATAATTGTCCAATTATGCTATAAATAAATTTTTCCTCAATGAAAAGCAATTGCTTGCTTAAAGTATTATAAATTTGTTTCTATAATGATTTGAAATTATGAAATCATGCACACAATGATTTTCATGTTCATATAGAAAATACATCAAATTCTGATTGTGTCTAAGGGTTACATGTTCTTGCAGTTAGTTTCTCAACCTGTCACCAAATTGTGTCCAAACCACCACCTGGGTTTGACAATAGAGCACAAATCAATTTTCAATAAAGGTTCAGATACATGTGTATATGAGGATTTGCATTCTGTTTTCTTACTGTTTCTCTATAAATATTTCTCATTAGCTTTGTAATCACATTTGCATTCTCACTACACAAATATAAGACTCTTCGAAAACCAAGATCCCCACATATGTGCATTATAAATCTTCTTAAAACTATCATGGACCATCACAAATGTTCTTCAGAAAGAAACCTTATACTGTCTCTCAAAGCAGTATGGAGGCTGTTTTACAATTAAAATTTTTCCTCTGTTTATGTTGCTATTCTTTCAAATGAACTGGTTAACAACCCAGTTTAGACATACAGAAGCATTTCTGTGAAAGTATTGTAGATGTGCCAGTGGCAGAAGAAAATAAAGTCAAGTCTAAAGGTATTTTTCCTAACAAGGGTTAGTTTTTACATAAACATAAAAATATAAACAAAGAAATATATTCAATTGAACTTTAATTATATTTATCATTTAGTACAGTTATTATCATTAGTCAAATGGATAGGCAAATACTTTATATCATAACTAGCTATTCATTTTTGTCAACTGATTGTCTAAAATTAAAAAAAATAAATTCCCATTTCTAAAAGAGAACTCATCTTTTCTTGCTGGACTGCTGGCATGAAGGAGAGTCAACTGCTCTCTCTCTCTCTCTCTGTGCAATCTGGATCTATCCTTTCATCTGGAGCGATTCCCTCAGTTCTCATCATCATCATGATTGAACAAATGACCCTTTGGGGTACCCTTAAAGGCCACAATGGCTAGGTGACCCAGATCGCCACAACTCCCCAGTTCCCCACAACTCCGCAGTTCCCAGATATGATCCGGTCAGCCTCCTGAGATAAGACCATTATCATGTGAAAACTTACCAGAGATAAAACAAACTATGGGACCCCCCCCAGTGTGCCCTCAGAGGTCACTCACATTTTGTTAGTGATGTGGTCATTTCCTCTGATGGACAGTTTGCATTCTCAGGTTCCTAGTATAGTACACTAAGACGTGGGATCTCACAAATGGCACAAACACCAGGCATTTTGTTGGTCACACCAAGGATGTGCTCAGTGTAGCCTTTCCTTCAGACAATTGCCAGATTGTCTCTGGTTCCCAAGATAAGACTATCAATCTGTGGAACACACTGGATATCTGTAAATACACTGTGCAAGATGAGAGCTTTTCAGAGTGGGTGTCCTGTATTCGTTTTTTCACCCAATAGCAGCAGCCCCATTATTGTTTCCTGTGGCTGGGATAAGCTGGTCAAGGTTTGGAACTTGTCCAAGAGCAGACTGAAGACAAACCACATTGGTCACACAGGCTACCTGAACACAGTTACAGTTTCTCCTGATGCCTCTCTCTGTGCATCTGGAGGCAAGGATGGTCAAGCCCTGCTTTGGGACCTCAATGAGAGTAATCATCTCTATACTCTGAATGGTGGTAACATAATCAATGCCCTCTGCTTCAGCCCCAATCTCAACTGGCTTTATGCTGCCACTGGGCCCAGCATGAAGATCTGGGACCTAGAGTGCAAAATCATTGTGGATGAGCTTAAGCAAGAAGTGATCAGCACCAGCAGCAGGGCTGAAGCTCTATAATGCACTTCCTCAGCCTGGTCTGCTGATAGCCAGGGTCTCTTTGCTGGATACACAGACAACTTGGTATGGGTGTGACACTCGGTAAAGGGTCATCCATAACTCAGATTTTGAAATAAAGATCTTAACTTTTGCCTTTTGAAAAAAAAAAGAGAACTCATGAAATTCTTATACTACATTCAAGCACACATGTGTGAATGAGCATTTTCTTTTTTCTTTCTTTTGTTTTTAGGTTTTTGTGAGGCAATGGGGTTAAATGGTTTGCCCAAGGACACATAGCTAGGTAATTATTAAGTATCTGAGGCCGGATTTGAACTCAGGTACTCCTGACTCCACAGCCAGTCCTCTATCCACTGTGTCACCTAGCCACCCCTGAATGAGCATTTTCATTTTATTTAGGTTCTAAATCAAATTACAAAAATAAACAAATATAGAACCAGATTTCAAATGGTATTTGTCTAGTGTTGAGATAAATACTGCATACCTTTTTTCAAATAAAAAATCCAACTCTGAAATTAAATATTATATTAAATATCAAATTGTAATTTATTTTATTAGAAAACAAGCTTACATTCAACAAAAAAGAAATTTAATATGAAAATTTTAAATTAATAGAAAATTTATTATTAAGATGCTTTATTGTTTCTTTTAACTTAATTCTTATAGAATGCCCCATGTAAAATATCACAATTAGTCTATAATTAGTTTTACACTTCTATAGTTGAAATTTTTATTTACAATTTGGATAAAATTTTATATTTTAAAATTATATATTATAAAATTTATTTTGGAGATTTTTTGGTAAATCTATCATAAGCTTATTATAAGCTAGCACACAGTTATTATAAGCCCTTAATAATTATAAAAGAATATTATGAGTAGTATGTTAAATAATCCTGAGTTTTCAATAGTATTTTTTCCCCATTACAAGTCAAGGAAATTTTTAACATTCATTTTTTAAATTTTTTCCAGTTACATGCAGAAATAGTTTTCACCATTCATCCTTTTGCAAACTTTTGAGTTCCAAACTTTTCTACCATCCTTCCTTCCTCCCTCCCTCCCTTTGGCAGCAAGCAAGGTGGTAAATGTACAATTTTGTTTAACATATTTCCACCTAAGTCACATTGTAAAAGACGAATTAGAACTGGGTGGGTAGGGAACAATGAGTAAGAAGGAAAAAAACATAAAACAAGTTTTGAAAACTGATCCTATTATTATTTGTTCTGAATTCAGACAGCTTTTTTTCCTCTGGATGTGGATAGTTTTTTCCATAATAATTCTCTCAAAATTGTTCCTGATCACTGAACTGCTGAGAGGAGTTGAATCTATCCTAGTTGATCATCTCACAATGTTGTTGTTAATATGTACAGTGTTCTCCTGGTTCTGCTCACTTCAATCAGCATCAGTTCATACGAGTCTTTCCAGGTTTTGCTGAAGTCTGTTCCCTCATGATTTCTCAGAACACTAGTACTCCACATTCACATACCATAACCATTTATGGGAACCCCCTCAATTTCTAATTCTTTGTTATAAAAACACTTCTTTAAATGTTTTTGTGCATGCGGATCTTTTCCCCTTTTCTCTTTGGGATATCAATATAGTAAAAGTGAAGTAAAATTTTAATATTTATGCAATCCCTGTGTAAAAGGGGTCCTTGACACTTTTCTGGGCCCCTGAGAAACTCCTCAGAAATATAAATTTGACTAGGCGCCTTTGGGTCTGAGAACATTCTGACGGGACCCAAATGGTTGATTACGAGATATACCATAAATTTGTCTGAGACTCTCAAAACACTCTTGATAGCCTACTCCTTTTTGCTGTATCTGTAAAATTCCTACTTCCTCCAAAAACTGCCTCCCTCTTCCCCAGGTGAAGCTGAGATAGTAAACTTCACTCGACTCCCTATGTCACAGGAAATGAGTTACAAGGAAATATATCTAATTGCTACTCTGCTTGCTTACAATACCCTCCCCCCCAAAAAAAATAATCTGTAAAAACCTTGTTCTCAGGACACTTGGTGCTATGTGCTTTGAGATGTAACTACACATAGCCATTGGTAATAAAGTCCCACTCCCAAAATTCATAGCTTGGTCTCCGACTCACTTCTTAGGGTACAACAGAGGTATTGCTAGACTAAAGGGTATGCACATTAACATTCAGTTTTACAAGACTTTGAGTTTCAAATTTTTCTACCCCCTCCCTTCTCTACCCTCTTCCGAAAATGGTAGGCAATAAGATATAGGATATACATGTACTATCATGTAAAACATATTTCTATATTAGTCACAGTTGTGAAAGAAGAAACATCAAAAGGGGAAAAAAAGCACAAAAACAGAATAAAGTAAGTGAAAAAAAATTTTGATCTTCACTCAGATCCATCAGTTCTTTTTCTGTGTAGATAGCATTTTCTTTTAGGAATCTTTTGAACTTGCTAAGAAGCATTGAATCATTCATAGTTGATCAACACACAATGTTACTGATACTGTGTACAATGTCTACTTGTTTCACTTTGCATCAGTTTTTACAAATCTTTCCAGGTTTTTCTGAAATCTGTCTGTTCATCATTTCTTATGGCATAGTAATATTCTATTACATTGATGGATCACAATTTGCTCAGTCATTCCTAATTGATAGGCATCCCCTCAGGTTCCAAGATTTTGCCACCACAAAAAAGGTTGCTATAAATATTTTTGTTGTTTTTGAAAGGGGTTTGGAGACAAGAAAATGAGTATTCTAAAAAAACTGGGAATCATGAGACTGGCATTTAGAGTCCTATAGCCTCTATTTAGCACAAAACAAGCTGTCACCTGGTTTGTTTGTTTTTTTAATATGTCTCAACATTGCATCATGTGGAAAAAATTTAATCCTTCAGTTATTGGTATAAAGATGGTGAAAATGTCTTCTTTGTGAACTGCAACAATTGCTACACAAATGGTAGCTGGATAGAGCAAGTGCTGGTAAACTGGCTTCCTCTTGCCCTTCCAAACATGAATTGGGGAGTTAGATTGGGGAGGGGCAAAGAAGAATAGAGAAAATTTTCATTGATTACTATTGCATAGCTGAAAGTAGAGATGCTGCCTTTGTCATAAAATGCCCTATTATTTGTCCTCCTTTCACAATTCACCTAAAGGCTACAACAAAAAGTCATTTAATAAGTAAAGTTTGTTTCCATTTTTCTTAAGAAGTGTTTATCTATAATGTGCAAAATTCCCAATCAATAAGCATTTATTAAGAACCAAATGCATGTAAGCATTTTGCTAAATGTTGAGAATACAAGTACAAAGAATGAAATCATCCCTACTTATAAGGAATTTATTTTCTAAAGGAGGAGGGAACAAATAGCTTTTCCATATATACATACATACATATAGATAGATAGATAGATAGATAGATAGATAGATAGATAGTATCAATATAAAGTGACTAAATTCAAATAGATACAAAGTTATAGTAGGAAGAGCACTAGCAGTTGAGAAGAATTGAGAGGCTACTACATGCCCTCATATTATTTCTGAATATGTGGTACAGATAGTTTCTGAAATATAAAATGAGCCACATTTTTGTTCATGTTTCTGAAATAAAGCATTTTTATGTAGGTTTAAACTCATCTTACCAACTGACTCACCTTTAAACACAGGATCACTGTTGAATATTCCACTGTTCTTAGCAATTCTCTTTAAATCAATGTAAATCTTTACAGGCTATCCATCCCGGGTTCATAAAGCCAAGTTAACCCTTGGTAGGGTCATCTGCTGGCCATATGATTCTGGACAAGTCATAATCTCTCAATTTCCAGACAGCTCTCTAAATACCATAAATTGCAGAGAAGGTTATGATCTATTGGAAAAAATATTTTCTTCATATCAATGAAATAACAGATCCAGTTATTATCCTTCCTCCCCCATTCAGTTAATTGACAAGCATCATTATTAACAGCATATTTCTTCTGTTTGTATTAATTATAAAATCTATGCTGGTTACTTACCTTCTCTACTGAAAATGCAAATATCTTGTTCATCTACTATGAAAAAAATACATCCTTTCACTGACCTCATCCAACTGCTTTGGAATGATTTATCTTCTTTGATACTTTGATAGATTTCTGAAATCATTGACATAAGTGAGCTCTCTCACCGATGGTGCAAAGCACCATCTATTTATACTTTTTTATCCTTCTTTTATATCCTCCCTTAGATCCTACATGGAGTTCTACCTAAAAGGCAGAGACTTCTTCTACATCTCTTGTCCTTGTGTAGAGATATATTGGTGGAAAGACATATTGACTATGTCCATGTCAGAATGACAGAAGCACCATGTATATTATTTTATATCTGACTTTCCTGACTTCTCTTAAGTCCCAACTAAAATTCCACCTTCTACAGGAAACTTTCTCCAATCCCTAAATTCCAATGTCTTTCCTTTGTTAATTATTTCCTATCTATCTTGTAGACATAAATTTCTTTCTATGTTGTCTCCTCCATTAGATTGTAAACTTCTTGAGAGAAGGCACTGTCTTTAGCCCTTATTTGTAACCCTAGTGCTTAGCATAGTGGCTGACAGATAAATGAGCAATGATAATGATCATGATGATTGATGATGTTTGTCCTTCATTTTCAGAGAAGCTCATTACATCAGGGAGGTGATGCCATGACATGCCTGTGAATTGATTGTGAGTGAGGAGGGTACTGTGCTAGGTAACCAACCTTACTTTCTCTACTAGAGCCATCTAAGAACAACGACCAGATAAAATTGGAGATAAGCCTGGATGTGAGAGATTCAGGTTAAGTGATTTGCCCAAGGACACACAGGTAGTATCTGAGCCCAATTTGAATTCAGGTCCTCTTGACTTCAGGGCTGGCCTTCTACCCCTAGTTGTCACATCCATTAATAAAATAAATATCAATCAATAAACCTTTTATGTTTTAGGCATTAATAAATATTTATTGATTGATATCTCTTTGATGATAAACTTTATCATATACTATGGTCCACTCATGTCCAACTCATAATTCTCCAATGAACTTACATATGAAATTTTTAATTCTCCAGAGACTGTTGTATTAAATTCAACCTCACTAGAAAATATCGATGCTAAAAACATGGCCCTATTGGGGTGGGGAGAAGTTTAACTGTACTAAGCAATGTCCCAAAGATAATCCAACCTACCTTTCTACTCAATCCTAGTGGTATTGGTAGTAGTGGTGATGATGGTGGTATAGATAGTGATCATAACCACCACCATTGATGTAGTTCTTTAAGGTCTGAAAAGCACTTTACAAATGTTATCTCTTTCTGTTCTCCCACTGACTCTTTGAGGTAAGTAGAATCTTTATCCCCCTTATATAAATGAGGAACCTGAAACTGAGAGACTTTGTGACTTGCCCCAAGACATAGAGCTTAGATGTGTCTGAGGTGAGATTTGAGTTTGGCCTTTCCAAATCCAACTGCAGCATCTTCTCCATGGTGACATACATATACTGATAATCCAGTTTCCATTTTAGTAATAACTACCTTTCATATTGTACTTTTCAAGAAGCACTTTAGTAGTAACAGTTAATATTTATTCAGTGTTTAATATATGCCTGCATTTTGCTAAGTATTTTTTAAAATAATTATCTGATTTGATTCTTACAACAACCTTGGGAGGTAGGTCCTATTTCATTATCACTTTTTTTACAATTGAGGATAACTAAGTGTTGCCATGTGGAGAGAATGCCAGATCTGAAATCAGAAAGACTCATTTTCCTGAGTTCAAATCTGACCTCATACTTATAAACTGTATGATTCTGGCCAAGTGACTTAATCCTGTTTGCCTCAGTTTCTTAAACTATCAAAAGAGCTGGAAAAGGAAATTGAAAATCATTCTAGTTTCTTTGCTAAGGAAACCACAAATGGGGTCAGGAAGAATTGAACATAACTGAACAATAATAACATAAATCAAGGAAACTGAGGCAAACAGATTAAAGTGACTTTCCAGGGTCATATAGCTGGAAAGTTGTCTGAGGTAAAATTTGAACCCAGATCTTCTTGACTCCAATGATGACACACCTATAACATAGACCAGCTCATTTAATAACAATACCTGTTGGGGCAGCTAGGTGGTGCATTTTATAGAGCACAAGCTCAGGAGTCAGGAGGTATTCAAATCTGACCTCAGAAATTTAATAATTACCTACCTGTGTGATCTTGGGCAAATCACTTAACCCCATTGCCTTGCAAAAAATAAAAAATAAAAACAATACTTGTCTTTTGTATATGGTTTTTATTTGTTTGTTTGTTTTAGGTTGTTCCAAGGCAAATGGGGTTAAGTGGCTTGCCCAAGGCCACACAGCTAGGTAGTTATTGTCTGAGACTGGATTTGAACCCTGGTACTCCTGACTCCAGGGCCAGTGTTTTATCCACTGCTCCACCTAGCCGCCCTTGTATATTGTTTTTAAAACATTTACAAAGCACTTTACAAATATGATTTCATATCAACAACTTTTCATCCTTAACAACTTCACATCACTCTGTCATATAAGTGTGACAGGTATTGCCTTCTCCATTTTACAGAGAAGGAAACTGAGACTCTTGAGAGTGTTTATTCATTTCCTTACTGCTTTTCTCATCTTGACAGCAATTTCCTGTCACTTTCTAAAAATTACTATACAGCGTTGCCCACTTCCTCCATCTTGAAAAAGGAATAACTCTCCTTGAAAACAATCAGGAAACCAAGTCTCCCTTCAGCTCTCCCCCTAAATAATTACTCCAACAATTGGAGTAATACTCCATGATACTTGTGTTGTTTGCTTTTTTGGGCTAAGTATCTTGAGTGAGCAGTGCAGGTGAATTTTTTTTTTTCAAATCAGCATTTTGTCTAGACATTGAAATAGGAAAAACAGCTAAAATAAAAACAAATATTCTTTCCACATTTTAGTGTAGAAAACATTGTGGTTTGCCTGGTACTTTGTGTATAGTTAGAACTCTATAGCAATCAAGACTGTAGGCTGCAATTTTCCTTACTTCAAACTCAAGTGTTCAGAGTAAGAATTTGGTTTCCTTCCTTATTATTTGATTTTGATTTTACTGAAACCTGTGTGGTTAAAAACATTCTTAAACAAATAGACATGTGACCTTTATGAGATAGTAGTTGATTTCAGAGGAAAGTAAAATCTTAACAAGAATAGAGCCTAGTTTCTCAGCTATTGCCTTTTGTCACTTCATACCCATTTCTCACTGTCCACTTTCTCTGTTTATTCCATATTCTTCAACTTCTTCCCTGCTGTCTGTATGTTCCATTGCAAGGCAGGACCTCTGAAACATCTGCCCACAGCATTCATGGGATGAGAGCCTGGAAGCATTATTTTTTCTGACTTTCCATAACTTGCTCAAATCCCTACCCAGGATTCAATAGCACAACAATAATGCTGGTGAGTGGGTAAGAGTTTAGATTTTCTCCCATATTTCTTATTTAATCCTCAAAACAAGAAATGGGAATGTAGGGGAAATACAAGGCATCATTTAAGAAGTTCCCAAAGAAAGTCTCACAAAAAATATTTATTCAGAAGCTTCTTTGATACTTTAGTGGTTCAGTGGTCCCTCATAGATGTAGATACGAGGATGCAGATTGTAGCCCATAACTAACTGATCTTCCCATTTGAGATTTGTGTCCTATAAATCTGTCATAGGAAGCATAGGGTTTTTCCCTTAGACCTCTTAATTTTGTGTAGATACTAGCAAGGCAAACAATTAATACTTATCTCTGACTAACTGATTGACCTATTTTTTTCCTATCTTTTTTTCTCTATCATTTTCCTGATGATTTTCTTTATACTCTTCTGGACAAATACTAATATGTAATGTATTGAACCCTGCTGCATTTGACTGCAGGCACTCCTCTGTTCTTAGATCAGAAATTCTTAAGTTGGTTTTTTGGTTAAGGACAGGTTTAACACTCTGGTGAAGCATATGGACCTCTTCTTAAAATATTTTTTTCCTATGGATAAAATTAAATATAGGGGGAAACAAATATAGCGGGGTAAACTCTAATAAAACAACAATTAAAATATTTTTTAAGTTCACAGGTTGCAACCTCTGCCTTGGTATAAACCTCTCCTTTTTTGGTCACAGTAATCCATAAATCAAAGTTAAGTCAGAAAATGGAGGGAAAAAGTAAAAGGCAGAAAAAGCATCTTTGTGATCTGAACATTCTTCCATTCAAGGGGCATAACAAGTTGATACACCTGAGATGAAATAAGTTCTAAAGCATCTGAGGACATTTTCTTATTTTGTGGCTCTACAACTCTATAATAAAGGAAGTTCCTTTTTCTTCTCTGTCTTATTTTGATGTCTCCTTGTACATTTTCTCTTAAGTCCCTTCCAACTCTGAGGTTCTGAAGTGCTTTTTCTGGTTCGTTCTCAAATAGATCTGAGTCAGAGATACCAAAGGTATTTGGTAGGAAGTGAAAGCTTTAGTGAATCATTTAATTATTTAAGCTACATCTTGATAAGCCACTGGCTTCATTTCTTTTTCACTGAATTGATTGATTGATGTCTTTTTTGGTTGGGGAACAAGTCTACTGAATCACAGCACTTCAGAGTTAAAGAGAATCTTGGTGCCCAGCTAGACTGATCCCTATGCCAGAAGCTATCCCCATGATGACACTCCCAATAAGTCATTCAATTTCTGTTTATAGACTTAAAAGGAGAAGGAAATTCAGCCTATTTTTGTTTTTGTGTACCTCTGATTCTTCATAAGTTTTTCCTGGCTTCAAACTACATTTTTCTCTCAACAGCTGTCATCCATTGCTTTGGGACAGGTAGGCGCTGATCCAAAACCCCAGTCTTGGAGTCAGGAGGACTTCACTTCAGTTCAAATTCAGCTTCAGACACTTATTAGCTATATGACCCTGGGCAAGTCACTTAACCCTGCTTGCCTCAGTTTCCTCATTTGAAAAAGTGAGCTAGAGAAGAGAATGGAAAAACCATTCCAGTATCTTTGCCAAGAAAATCCCAAATGGGGTCATGAAGAGTCAGACATGACTGAACAACAATTCACTGCTCCCAGATCTTCTCCCTGGAAACCAACAAAACAAATCTAATTTCTCCTCCATATGATAGCCCTTCAAATATATAAAATCTTCTTTCCTATTCTTCAGTCAACTAAGTGTCAGATGCTAAGCTGCCATGAACACTGACAGTCAGGGACCTCTGACTCTAACATATGTAATGGGGAAAGAGCCCATAAGGTATTTTAAGGACTTTACTATAACCACTCTTAGGACACAAAGTCATCTTTGCCCAGCCCTTTGGTATATTCTGGGCTTTAGACTTCAGGCAATATACAATACAACCCAATGAACTCAAAGTACATACATGACAAAGGGGACCAGAAACAAATTTACAAAGAAAGCCACTTAGGCAAGCAGATTCAAATCAATTAAGTTCAATAAGCAAAGCTTGCAGCACACAGATGCCTGTTTTGCCACCTTAAATTCTTTTCTTTCTGTTAATAGACCCAAGCCCAGCAGCCAAAGTATAAACCTGAGCCTGTGGTCTGACAGGGTTGGATCTGCTTTTATGAGCTGCCAGCCTGCAGGCAGCCTTAGAGTGGGAGAAAATCTGATAGCTGATAGTTAAATAAGCAGCAGCTATTGTTCTTCCTACACTCATAGTTCAACTGCCCTGCCTCCCTTATTGTGGTTAGTGTAGAGGGGTTTCTGCTGTAGAAACATAAAGGCAAAAGAATGTGTAGCTTGTCACATGTTACATGGAAAAAATTCCTCCTGGGACTCTCTTAGACTTTACACTAAGACTTTGAGAAAAGATTTATTGAAAAAGAGCTATTTAGGGAGCCAGATTTGTGAAGTAGACTGCCCTACCTTGGATATTATCCCTCTACTGAACATTCCTATTTCTATGGAGGGTGCCGCCATCCTTACTGGTTCGTTCACAATTTTGAAATCATCTCTCATCTTCTGACTATGTCTTAGCTAAAATATCCAGTCCTTGTCACCCCTTCTTAGGTCTCAGGCTCTCTATTTAGACAACCACCACCCTTTGTTTTTGTTGTTGTTTGAGTCATGTCTGATCTACTCTTTTTGATTCCTTCCATTTGTAGTTTTCTTGGCAGAGATACTGAAGTGGTTTGACATTTTCTCTAGTTCCTTTTTCAAATAAGGAAACTAAGACAAAGAGGGTGAAATGACTTGCCCAGGGTGACACAGCTATTAAGTGTCTGAGGTCACTTTTGAACTCAAGATGAGTCTTTCTGACTTCAGTCCTAGCCTCTAATCATTGATCCCTCTAGCTGACCTGGATCTACAGTTTATGAGTATAAGAGAAAGATCGGTTGAGTCTAAGAGGGGCAATGCAACTAGGATACATGGAGAAAATGATATTTTTGTCTTTCTCCCCTTGTGTTGTCCTCTTGAGGATGTTCCATAGGTATTTGTCAGTCCCAGGGTCCTAGCTGGTATTGGACAGGAACTGAACTATATTATACACCAAAATTAAGGAAGTAAATAACAATGGAAACTGCTTTATCCTTTCTGAGGTTGCCTCATGAAATGAATTGGAAGGAAGGAAGGAAGGAAGGAAGGAAGGAAGGAAGGAAGGAAGGAAGGAAGGAAGGGAGGGAGGGAGGGAGGGAGGAGTCAGGGAGAATTGAATTCTATCTACTCATTCATTAATCAATCAGTTAATATATGCCAGGCATTGACATAATTGTTGGAAATGCAAAAAGATGCCAGAGTCCCTGCCTTAAGAAATTTGCAATGTAATGAGATAGATAGCACACAAATATTTGTGACCTTCAAAAATTCATTTAATTAGATTACTCATTTAAAAAAAGGTTTAATAATTTAAACTTCTTATGCCCCAGTTTCTTCTTCTGTCAAATAAGGTAATTGGAATAGATGACCTATGAAATCTTTTTCAGCTCTCAGGTATATGTCCTTGAGGCTGGCTTCATCTGTGCAACTGGATCAAGATCTCTCTTTCTCTTTAAGCAGCAATGTGACTGGATTGACCTAAAGGTAAATGAAACCCCTAATAGCAGTCAACAAGTCTACAAACATTTATTAAGCCCTTACTACTGGCTGGCACTTGGCTAAGCACTGGAAATACAAATACAAGTAAAACAACTCCTGACCTCAAGGAGCTTACATTATAATAGTGGAAGACCTCACATCAAAAAGACCTAGATGAGAGAAAAGGTATGATGAGTCAGAAAGGGAGGATGCCAAAGAGTGAAGGATGACCAGCATGAATTCTTCCTTAAAAAGGATATACCTGGAAACAGTTTTAGCTAGACTTTAAATCTCTAGAAAAGTTTAAAAATAAAGCCAGGTAAACATCATCTTTATGCCATCCTTGTTGGAGGCAGGGCAGCAAATAGATGATGGACTGAATAACTCTTCAAATGTCAATTTATTTAATGATGATCCTTCAAGAGAGCAAATCATTTTGAGTAACTCAGGCAACTTTCAGGAAGAATTTTCTGGTTTATTTGAAATTAAGTTGCTTTATAGGACAGAGTAACATAACAGCATTAAAAAAAAACAAGAATTATTCCAGTGAGAATAACTGATAGTTATATAGCATTGTAAAATTTGCAGTCTGGGGTCTACTGCTTACCACCACTAAGTAGGTCATTCAACCCATCTGGGTTTTGGCTTCCTCATTTGTCATCTCATAGGTCTAACCTGGAAGATCTCTACATTATCATCTGGCTTTGAATCTGATGATCTTAGGTGGAGAGTTTGAGTATTAACATCTCTGTCAGATGAAGAAAATAAGGCTCTAAAATAAGTCATTTGCCCAGGTCTCCTAGTTAATAAGTTTAAGAACCTGTTTCAAATTCAATTTTCTCTTGACAATAAGTGTATTGCTCTTTTCCCGTTACCTCATGCTTCTTCTATGCAAGATGGGAAGCCAGGCAGACTTTGGAAACCCTTGGATACCCACAAAATTTGTCCAACAGAAAATTTTGTCATGTTGCTTGAGGACAGATGTATATGGTACTGAATTTGTTAAGTCACTAAATTTTCTACTCCCTAATTTCCTAATTTGTAAAATTAAGATAATGATACTTCAATTATTTCTCTTTTGTCATTTTCACATTCTACCTTACATTATTTTTTGTTTACATTTCTTTTCTCCTCTTCCTCATCCATAAGCCATATGGTATATTATTTCATTTTGCTTATCCCCTGCACCTAACCATGTATTTATTACATGGTTAAGAAATGATTAATTTTAACTTTTTGACTTAACAACAAGATGATTATAAGGATCCAAAGAGAGGATTATGTGGACACATATTATAACTATAAGAAATTATCAGTTTAAAATAAAATCTATTTAAAAATACTAATTTCTAGTGATTAGATAATGTTTCACTCTCAAAACCAGCCTTGAGGTCGGATGTTTCAGGGTAAGATTGCCAATTTTAAAAAATGGTTTGATGTTCATGAAGGCTAGAGCATTGATGACAAAATTTCAAAGTTGGAAGGATCCTTGAATATGAATTTAGACCTGAACAAGAATACCTCCACCAATGTCCCTAACCAAAGATCAGTCATCCTGTTCTTGCCTGTAGACCTCCAGAGAATGACAAATCTAGTCCAAGTCATTTTTGCACAGCTGTCATTGGTCACAAACTTTTCCTTATCTTAAAGCTGAATCTACAACCTCTGCCACTCTTTGAACTAGAAGCAAGAAGTACAAATGTTCCTCTTCTCTCCAACAGCCCTTCAAATACCTAAATACACCTCTACACCTCCCCTTTCCAAGACACTGGAAAGATATCTCCCAATCTCTCTGTTTTAGACTAAACATCCTGATTTCTTCAATTAGTCCTCCATAATTTTGAAGTCCTTTACCATCCTAAAAATTTGTTCTTATTTTTACTACAGTTATTCCTTCCACATCATGGGAACTAGGGGAGCAGCATTTCCTTGATGTGGAAAATCCCCCTAAAATTTTACCCTCTCTTCATACCAGAGAAATGTATATATTTATAGTATTAAAATATAAAATATGTTGATATTAAACAAAACTATATATATCTTATACATTTATGTGTTTCTAATTTTTGTGTGTGTCATCTGCTGTGACTTCTGCAAAACTTCCAAAGGATTCTCATTTAATTCCTCATGCCAACCCATGATATATCAAAACTGCAATAATATATTATATTTATATTATATCATATATAATAACTAAAGTTCTGTATTTCAGCAATCACTAACAATAACAACCCATCAAATTTTAAATATATGTAAACGGCATCTTAATGGATATTGGCAAAAGGATAGTTTTGTAATTAATATATTATGTAGAAATTTAGATTAAGGAAATCATTTATATGTTGCAAAAATAAGGTGTGTGTTACTGAGTGAGACAGGAGTCCCAATACAAAGGTTTGAGTTACCTCTTGAGGTACCCTCTTGATAAGGACCATGGATAAAAGCAGGAGAGAAAGAATCATTCTTGCTATCAGATCTATTGAAGAATGTTGTGAAATTGGTGATGCCCAAGCATCTAAGAGTTTCTCTGATGTGGCTTTACATTACCTTGTTATCCTGTGGTAGCATTTTCATCTTTGATCCTTCATGTCAATCTGCAACTTATCATCTATGAAACCTTATCATGGGAAGACCAAATTCTCATTTTGTGTAACCATGGGCTGATAGGAATCTCCCCCTTCTGCACTTTTTCTGCAACAAGCAAAATATTCAGATTTGGGCAATATTCTTGACCTGAGAGTGAAATGACCTCAACTCTTCCAATTTGATTCAATCAATGATTGTATGTGTAACCTCCTCCAACAAGGCCATCAGTTTTTCTGTTCTTGATTCTACTATTAATTCTCATATCCATTTACAATCTGTGCCCCTCTCACAAGGGTTGTGCTAATGCCAGCTTTTTAAGGGCTCAGAATTTTTCAATTTTTAGTGTGAGCTTTTACATCTTAGAAATTAGCAAGCTACAGATCAGGGCCAGATTTATTGTTTTACTGATTATTTAGAATGAAAAAAATATGGAGGAAGTCTTGATAATATGTAGGAAACTTTGTTTTTAGAGAGCCACTTGTTAGACCTTTTACCACTCCTGTCTTCTCACATTACAGCCACCATAATTTAGGATCTCATCACTTCTTACCTGGACAATTGTAATTACTTTCTAATTTATCACACTAACTCTAATCCCTTTCCTTTAACCTCTCCTCTATATACATGTGTGGAAAATATCTATTTCCAAATATATTTTATTTCTTTTTTTTAGGATTTTTGCAAGGCAAATGGGGTTAAGTGGCTTGCCCAAGGCTCCACAGCTAGGTAATTATTAAGTGTCTGAGGTCAAATTTGAACTCAGGTATTCCTGACTCTAGGGCCAGTGCTCTATCCACTATACCACTTAGCCAGCCCCCAAACATATATTCTTGAAATACAAAGCTGAAAATGTTACCTACTACTAAAAAATTTTACTACCTATAGGCTAACCTGGGACTAACTAACTTTTTTTAAATTTATTTTGGTAATTTTATTTTAATATAATTCATTTCCTTTATAATCCTACATGTTTTATTTCACGCATTTTAAAAGCATTCTTCTGAGAAGGGATTTATAGGCTTTAACAGGTCAACAAAGGGATGCATGTCACAAGAAAAATTAAGAACTCTCCAGTTTAGGATAACATATAAAATCCTCAGCAATGTATTTGCCATTCATCTAGCTCCTATTTACTACCTGCCACCTGCATGACTTTGGGGAAGTTATTTAACCTCTCCAAGCCTCAGTTTCCTTTCTAGGTTTATTATTGCTCCCTTTCTCACACTTTCCATTTCTATCTATTAAACCTGCTCAATGTGGTGGTATTGTTATTGAGTCATTTCAGATGTGACTGACTCCCTGTGACCCCATTTGGGGTTTTCTTAGCAAAGGTACTGGAGTGGTTTGTCATTTCCTTTTTCAGTTCATTTTACAAATGAGGAAACTGAGGCAAACAGGGTTTAGTGATTTTTGCAGGGTCACACAGTAAGTAAGCCTCTTAAGTCAAATTTGAACTCATGTTCTCCTGACTACAGATGCTTTATCTACTTCACCACCTAGCTGCCCCAAACTATTCTCTGGACATGACATTTAATTTCACACCCATGTATGAATGGACCCCTTCTTCTGGAATCTATTCTTTTCTCTCCTCCACATGACAGAATGCTTAGCTGCCTTCCAAGCACAGCTCAAATGCTACCTCTTACATGCAGTCTTTTGACTCTCATCTTCTTGGAATTACTTTGTCTATGCTATGTGTGTGTGTGTGTGTGTGTGTGTGTGTGTGTGTGTGTATGTGTGTGTGTGCATGTGAAGATGCACATTTGTATATGTTTTGTATATATGTATATATATATGTGTGTGTGTGTGTGCGTGTGCGTGTGTGTGTGTGTATGTGGACATATGCATAGTGTGAAGAGGCACATTTATATGTTTTGTTTCTTCTTGCTCATATCTGTTTCCCAACCTTTTTCCCTCTGGTAGAGGGAAAGCTCTTAGAGAGTAGGAATTTTTTGCTTTTATCTTTGCCCTTTAGTCCCAATGCAATACTTTGTTCATAGTTAATGTTTAATAAAAATACATTTGTAAAATTTAATTAAAATCATAATATCCTGATATCAAATGTCAACCAATCAAAAAGTATTTATGAAAAATATTCTATCCACCAGTCACCATGGTAAAACCTTGGAAGACAGAAAAAAGTGAAACAATTCTTGCCTTTAAGAAGGATACATTCTAGCAAAAGGAGGAACATATATGTGTGTGTGTATATTATATATATATATATATATATATATATATATAGAGAGAGAGAGAGAGAGAGAGAGAGAGAGAGAAATATGTATATGAGTATTTGTGTATGGATACACACTTCAAAAAATCATATACAAATTGCCCTTTGGGAGGGAAGAAACAGAAGAGAGTCATGCAGAATGTGGTGCTTGAGCTAAGTTTTGAAAAAAAATATCAGGGATTCCTAGAAAATGATGCTTATGATAACTTTCCTTTCCAGCCTAAATACAACAGTCAAGTCCAAAGGGTAATTCATCTAAATCCTTCTCCACCATGGACTCATGTTCCATAGCATGGGATCTTAGAAAATACTTAGTCCAATCCCTTCGTTTTACAGTAAGGAATCTGAAGGCTAGTCCAACTTGCCAGGGGTCACCCAAATAATACATAGAGGAGCTAAAAGCTGAACCCTAATATAAGTAATTCCATTCTTTTTATGATACCACATTGCTCCTCATCTGAATTCTCTTGATCTCTATTTCTTGAATTTCCTACTTTTCACCTCATCCCTCATATACCATTCCTATTTAGCGTTGATATCTCTGATAGCAGTAGTCTGTATACCCCCTTGAATCTCGGGGTTGACTAGCGTGGCATATAACTGAATTAATTTTTTGATGGCCCATTCAAGATATTGATAAAGGGAGAAATAATATGATTTCTGCCTTCAGAAATTTACAAGTAATTTGAGGAAATTATTTCCTTTATACCATCAAACAGTTATTTGATAATTACGCAGGTATATGGGGGAAAGGAGTGAGCATTTATGTGCTCACCTACTATGTGCCAAACACTATACTAATCACCTTACAAATTTTATTTCATTTGTTCCTCACAATAATCCTGGAAGATAGATACCTCCTAGGACAATCAGATTTGTAGGATTGGGTTTTTTGCAAGGCAATGGGGTTCAGTGGCTTGCCCAAGGCCACACAGCTAGGTAATTATTAAGTGTCTGAGGTCAGATTTGAACTCAGGTACTCCTGACTCCAGGGTCGGTGCTCTATTCACTGTGCCACCTAGCCTCCCCCAGATTTATAGTTTTTAAAGACCTTAAAGATTATTAAGTGAAATAAGTAAGGAAACTGTGTCCCAGGGAGGCTAAACACTTGTCTGAGGTGAGGTAGGAGTAAATAGCAAAGACAAGTGGTATTGGCACTTTCCTGATCTTAGGTGAACAAGTGTCTCTCCTAAGTTAGATGTATACAGACTTGGAGATTATGTTGTGAGTTTGAGATCCAGAGATTTTGGGTCCTTTTGGTCAGAATTGACTGGTGGCCTGGGGATCAATCCTGCCAACTGCATGAGCACTCTTGGAGAAGATGATTACTAATGAGAAGATTGGTCCAAGCTTGTCCTATTTTTCCAAAGATATAGACCAAAGTTGTTTGGACAGTTAAGAGCCCATGTGAAAATGTAAAATGTCTAATCATCAGTCCTTTACACTGCATTTATGTACTGATTATTTTTAGTATCAACCTCCTAAGAAAATATAATAATAGTTAAGAGTTAATGAAATATAATCGCAGTTATAAGTTAAGAGATTGTTAATAATTTCAATTCAATTCAATAGGAATCTATGAATCTATTCTGTCCCTTACCAGTTCTTTTGTGAAGAAAAAAATGAATACTTGTCCCACACTAATTTATTTTGTGCATGGAATGCCTTTTTGAGCCAATATACCTAAACATAAGTTAAGGGACAATGGAACTTGAAGGTTTAATGACTCTAAACTTAATAAGTGGACACCAGCTTCTCCTTTAGAGTCTAGGTCCCACCAAAACAGAATCAGATCCAAATCACCTGGACAGCTCCAGAACAAAGGGGATTCTTGAGGAGGGAAAAAGAATGGGAGGGGGGTGGTTCTTAAGATATGAGGTTCCAGTCAAATAATAATTTAATAGCTTTCCTTACTGTAAGGAATAATAGGTATTATTATTCTGATTTGACAAATAAGTAAACTAAGACTCAAAAGGGGTGAATAATTTGCCCATAAATACAACTAATCAGAGACATGATTTGACCTCAAATCCCATAGTTTCAGGTTAATTCCACCATTCCATATCCCCTCTGAAAAGTGACAGTTACAGAATGAGACAGAAAAAATACTTGCAAAAATCATATTTTTATTTATCCATAATGACTATTGATCATATAAACCAATGAGTTACTTCCCACCTGGGTGAACTTCCAGTTTTAAATAGTATTCTATTTTTGAAAGGCTAACACATTCAACTATTATGTGACACAAATCAAATAGAGGAAAATGATTGGCTCAGATTGCAGATTTAAAACTAAAGAGTCTCTTGATTTATAGAACTACTCAAGTAAAGCAAATATATCTTTCTCTTTCCTGCTGTGTGGACATTGGCATGTTCCACACAGTAGTGAAATTCTACAATCTACATAAAAAAGCCATTTATGGGAAGTGGCAAGGGAATTTTGTCATGACTTGACAAGGATGAGTGGGACATAAAATCATAAATAAGAATTGAATATATAGTAATATATATTTATTTTTAATTACATAACAGTTGATATCATAAATAGTTGGTCAGTGTATCCAAAATATATATATATATATTTATATAAATAATCTAAATTATTAAATATTAATAAATAGCAAATAATTTGAGAATTGCAGGTGGGATGACTATTGTTTGACTGCTCTTTGGTTTCTGTTCTGTCTTCTTTTTCTCTTTTTTAGATAAGTTTTGGACGAGATGTCATCCAAGACAAGAGCTAGTTCAAATATAGCTTTCTTTTGAACTCTGGGGTCATTCACCTGTTGCAAAGAAGAAAAAACACAATGTTATTTTCTTATGTACAGGTCACTGAGATATCTTATCTGTGCAGTACATTAACAAATTCATCAGCTAAAAGAGACAAGAGCAAAACTAATCCTTTGATTTAAAAAAGTGCCCACAGTTCCCATAGATAATTTCTGTTTTGTTAGATTTTGTTAATTTTTGTAGAAAAATAAAGTGCCTAGTAAATATCTATACATATATGTGCATACCAATTTATGTATGTTTATATGTGTTTATGCATATATAATTACATATATAAATACATTTATATTTGCTGCTACAGAATTCTTAAAGAACTAAAGTAGGAAAGAAGAGTAGACTGAGTTAAGAGACTTTAGGTTCAAATTCAGCTCCTAATAAATAGCTCTGGAAATTTCAAAAAAAAAGTATCTCACTTTTCCCCTTAGGTTTTTGTAAGGCAGATGGAGTTAAGTGGCTTGCCCAAGGCCACACAGCTAGGTAATTATTAAGTGTCTGAGATCACATTTGAACTCAGGTCCTCCTGACTTCAAGGCCAGTGCTCTATTCACTGCGCCACCTAGTTGTCCCCAGTATCTCACTTTTCTAGGCCTCAGTTTGCTTATTTCTAACATAGGGCTGGGTTGCGGGGAATGAATGTTCAACTCTAAGACCATTTCTAAGATTTTCTACATTTTCACTAACTGCTTTTGTATGCTACCTTTGTGATTCAGTTCAATATCATCATTAATATAATCTCAAGGGAACAGAATAATAACAACTCTAAAAAAATTTTAAATTTGTCAATTACAGTTAGTTAACTTCCCATGTCTTAGTATTGGTTTCTTCTGATAGTCAAAATTTACTATTCGCATGTCCTCATACTACCTTTAGGAAAGTATTTTTGCAGCATTTTCAACAAAAAGTAGAAATATTCAACTTTTTTCTTTATGTGGTTCCTAAATTTCCTTAAAACTTTTATTCTAATGGTTAAGTCACCACACTCCCCATGCTTTCAAACTTGGTTCTTTGTTGTCATCATTTCATTTTACATGTTGTCAAAATCTGCAGTAGACCATCAAAAAGTTCTGAGGGACCCTTGAAATCTATTCCATTCCACACACTTCAGCTTATAGATGATTAAACTGAGCCCCAGAGATAGGAAATAACTTGGCCTAAGTCAACCAGCTAGGGAGGTGTGACTCAAACTCTAGACTCCTAATTGAAAAACATGCTACATGACCATGGCTAATGATAACTGGACAGAAATTTTAGTCATTAAAGCCTACCAGTGATAGTAGGGTTCCCTTGGGTTGACAGTATAGCTAGGAGAGCCCCCTTTCTCTAAACCCATCACTACCTTAATAGGTCTCTAATCATAACAAGGAAAATATTATTTTTTGGAAGAATGTTCAAAGTAATGTATTTTACTGCACCAAGGGACAGAAATAAGAAAGAAGGTATTACACAGAAGTTACAAGAAAGTAGATTAAGATTCAATTAAAGAAAGAACTTTTAACAATTGGAGCTGTCTAAAAATGGAATGAATTCTTCATGAAGGAGAGAGTTCCTACTACAACCTCCCTGAACCAGAACTAATGCTAGGGAACTAATTCATAATTGCCACAACTGTTCTTTCATATTGTATAAATTGTCTGACTTCTCTTTTTAAATGAATAAAGAGCTATAAAAATACACACACATAAGTAAATGGATAGATGGAAAGATGGATGGATGGATGGATGGATGGATGGATGGATGGATGGATGGATGGATGGATAAAATCTTGGCTCTATTATATTGAATGATTATGTAATTTAAAAAAAAATGGAACCTGCCAATCCAGTCTCTTAAATGTCTTTCCCCAACCTCCAGGAAAGTTAATTTATTGCCTTACCTAGGCAAAATAGGAGAATCTTACAAGGCTAAATAAATCTCAATGACCAACATTTCCCATTCTCCTTCTCTCTCCTTAACATTGGGAGGAGGATTGACACTGGTTATTAGTCACCCTTTGAAAAATGAATTCACCCCATCTTGATTAACTTTTCCTGTGATCATGGATTCAATGTTAACTATTATGACCAGCATTTCTTCAAAAATATATTTATGCAATTTGTCATATAATTTCCATCAAACCGTATGAAGCATGACCTCAATTTGAAGGAAAGAATTTTAGCACAGCATCATTAACTCATTGAGGCAATATTTAGTACACATGAGAGTCTTTCACTCTCATACCACAAGACAATTTCTAAAGCTAACACTGGGAGGCATGATTGCTCTTCTTGGATAATATTGGGAAATTCAGTGCCCAGAGGTACATCTTATCATTGAGTTAGTTCATTTATACACTGAGGATTTTCTTTTTAAGTCAAATTCTATTTAGAAAACCAACCATAGAATTTCATTATCACAGAATATTAATGACCTCTTACCTTAGTATTTACGATGGCTTGAAAGTCATTCAGTTTGCTGACAGTGTAGTTATCAAAGAAGTTCGTGAGCATATTTTCTGTGATATTCTCCAGGCTTTTATTGATGACAGTGTTGTTTTTGAAGATGTCAAAGATTTTCAAATAAACGGTGACAATTTGGCTCATTAGGATTTTCTTGTCACTGTCCTGGGAGGGGGAAAGAGTATTGGAGAATGTTAGAAATGACCCTGGTGGGGGTGGGGAAGATGTGGTCTGTAGTTTTAGAACTGTGAACCCACAGAGCACCTTGACCTTTGGATAGTTAACCCTCCAAGGGGATTTACTTTAGGAGTGCAAGGTGGGAGAGGTCAGAACAGTGGAACACTAGAGTGTAAAATAATCGAAATGAGGAAGAAGAAATAGCTCACCTCTTTCCAGCGGCCCATCATGCTCAAGAAAAGAGTTCCATCTTTAGATATATTAGATGACGTACTTTCATTCTGCAAAAAAAAAGAAAGTAAATATATTTTAATCTGGTCATGAATTCTCCTGAAATATACAATACACATTCTACTATGAGTTCTGATTATATTCATAAACAAGAATTATTTGAGTTCTGAGAGATTTCATTTTTCCAAACAGTCCATTTGTTTCAAGCAAGCAGTGTTTCCACCTTCATTCAAGTTTAATCGAGGCAAATGAATGAGATAAAATACATGCCATTCATCTAACTTTCCTGTTTGTACCTCTTTTGACCACTCACCAATAAACTCTGTATGGATGATAATTACAATTTTAAAAAGTCACTTTTCACATCAAAAATTCTTAGTAGTAGATGTAATAGTCTTCAACTTGTCCCACTAGGAAACACTGCCCCCTTGGGCATGGTACTCAAAGCTGCTTCTCTGACTCTGGCTAAATTCCTACAATAGTAATGAAAGTCAAAGAAGAAAAAATAGGGGTGTGTGGGGGAGTATCCTAATGAAACTTGTACAGGACTAGAAGCATGACATTTAAAGCTTTGTGTGTGTGTGTTTTTAAGAACTTCAACAAAGCTTTTAAAAAACATCCCCCAAAGTAAAATATTTCAAACACAAAAATGACCAGTTAAGAGGATCTAACAGTAGGTCTACAATAGCAAAATCTTGCTTTGGAGTCAGAAGTCCCTGATTTCAAATGTTGGTCTTGTTGATTACCATCTTAACCTACTAGCCTCTTGTGTGACCTTGGGGACACTATCTCACCCTTTTTCTTCTGTAAACTGATCAGATTCAACTTACTGACTAGTAAATTCTCTTCCAGTTCCACATCTAAGATCACATAGTTGTTAATAGATAAGGAAAAGAACAGCAAGCTGACTTCTTAAATATAACAAAAATTTCAGCAAATGACTGAAATTCTCCCAGAAGGGGTCAATGGATTACTTGCAAAGACGTGGTCCAGTTATTTTTTAGATATTTTTAGATATGGAGTATCTGTGAACTCTAGACTATCTTATTTCAATTGTCTATTGACCATCTCTTCCATTACCAAAACTAGTTTCTCCTAAATTTGCTTTTTTGCCTATCATATTTCCCAGTTATCCAATAAACCTGAAATTCTTGGCAAGTGATTGTTCTTTTCAATAAGGACAGAACTATTCTATTCCTAACAAATTCTGACCCTTTCCCCCACTATCCAATACAATTGATAATGTCTTCATCTTTCTTCATATTCCGAGAGTACCTTTCTTTAAAAATCTCAAGTCCATTCTAATTCCCTTATGAAGTTATTGGGGCCACATTGCAAAGCTGGCATGGAACCAGTTATCTCAGGTGAAGTACAGAATATGATTAATAACCATCAAATAACAGCTGTAAATTCTTGTGCCAACCCATTATAAAGACCCAGGAAAGAAAGCTGTAAACCATTTTCAAGAACAAATGAGGTATTCAAGGACAAAGGGAGGTAGAAGAAATATATATTTCCTTAAAAGTTCATACTTACAAAGTATTCCATAAGAGTTTTTAAGTCTGCCCTTACAGAAGCTTGAGAAAGATAGACAGCATTACCCCAAAAGACACAAAGCCAGGATACGAAGAGGAATCTTGAATAATTCATTGTTTCAGCAAGAAGGTGATCAGGCACAAGAAGAGTAGAAACCAAGTGCTTCCTTGTGTATCAGTTTATCTGGTCCAGGTCACTTAGCCTAATTAACCCCTCTTTCCTAATAGCAGACCTGCTGATGATCAAGAGAAGAATGTACTTTACCTCCTTCAGCTGTTCATATTTATACGTGGCTGTTGAATGTCACATCACAATTTTTCACAAGTTTTAGCAAATGAGATGGTGTGAGATAGGCAGTGATGTTAGTTGAGGTTATTAATAGCAATGATGTTGTGGGATTTCAATCTTGTCATTAGTTTCCTTTAACTAACCTGGGGTCTTTGGGCAATAGTACTCATTGTCTCCACCACCTGTACTGGTGTTGGATCCCTAGAAAGCATTTCAACTTCACCTGGGACTTCAAACTGGAAATTTTCCTTATACCACCACCCAACTTTATGTTAAGAGTATCTCTTCATTGGCAGCATAAATTGAGAATTTGTTTGTGGTTGGTAATAAGCAGAAAAGGAAATTCTGGTCTATGGGCAACCCTGCCCTGACAAAGTAGAAGCACTTTTGACTTTTTCTTGCAAATTGCAAAAAAAAAAAAGTCAAGAAAGACTGTGGTTAAGGGGTCAGCATGATGAGGAAACCTTTAGAATTGGTTGAATAATATTCATCACCATTTTCTAGACATTCTAACAGATATTCTTAAACTGGGGTTCAAATACAGATTTCAAGAGGTTCATGAATTTGGATGATGCAAAAAAAACTCTACATCTTTATTTTCACTCACCTCTAACTGAAATTTAGGAATTCCTTCAATTATATTAAAAAAGAATTTCTTTTTTTGAGAAGGGGTCCAGATACTTACTTCTCCAGGCACTCTCTCTCTCTCTCTCTCTCTCTCTCTCTCTCTCTCTCTCTCTCTCTCTCACACACACACACACACACACACACACACACAAGAAAGAAGCTCTAGAATATTTCTATTCATTAAAAAATACAAATATATTTCTCCCTTAAACTAGGGGAGAGGAGAAGGAGATCCTTATTTATTTTTACAAATGCAAAAAATAAAAATCTTTCATTTCTCTCATTTTTCCATTCAAGTATCATATTTTAAAAATATTCAACAAATCTAATGACTCAGATCCTAGGGAAATTTGGTTGGGTTTAAAGGAAAACAAGTGGGAATTTTATTCCAATCTGAAAATTCCATTCAATTTAAGAGACATTAATTAAATGCCTGGAATTAGGCACATGGTACCATGGATAGAGAGCTGGCATCAAGGTGAAGAGGACCTGAGTTCAAATCCCTCTTCTGAATCTGGAGCTCCCTATAATACTAAAATCAAGGATACCATCCAAAAAAAATCCAGGCATTAGGATTATAGAATTATTCACATATAAGTAAAAGGGAGGGGCAGCTAGGTGGCACAGTGGATAGAGCACCAACCCTGGAGTCAGGAGTACCTGAATTCAAATCTGACCTCAGACACTTAATAATTACCTAGCTGTGTGGCCTTGGGCAAGCCGCTTAATACCATTGCCCTGCAAAAACCTAAAAAAAACATAATAAGTAAAAGGGAGCACTGAAGTCAAACTTTTCCCATTTAAACTTGAAGAAAGTAAAATCCAATGAAATGAAATGATTTGTTCAAGGTGTCACAGATAGTAAGTGACAGCCAGAATATGATCCCAGAACCTCTCACTCCATTTATAGCTTTCTTTCCATTTTTCCATACAAAGATACAAAATTCAATGTTAAATAGGATCTGAACTCAAGGAATTCACATCCTAATGTGGGAAAAAATATGCACAGATAAGTCAATAGAAAAACATTGACCAAGAAATTTTGGTCGAATCAGTAGAGATAGGTGTCCTAATAACTAAGGTTGTGAAAGAAGGTTTTATATAAGTGGTGACAATTGGTTGCTTGTTGTTCTTCATTCTTGAAGAGGACCAAAATAATACCACTATTTTGAAGTCAAGGTATAGTGTATCTGACTTTGGCTGATAAGATCAATATGATCTTGGAAAGTTCTAACACAATTTAATCACAAATATTTCATATAAAGATTTGGGGTGGAGATGTCTCTCAATTGCATCTCACAAAGTATTTATGCATTGAAGGGAGCTAGAGTGGTCAAAGGATAGAGGTTAAAGTTAGAACATTCCATGCATCAGGAACCACCTGGGAAAAGACAGGGAGATGGGGAACATCTTAGACAGGAAACAGGCCAATTTTTAACTAAAAAGCATAATGTATGAGGAAAAGTAACGTAGAATCAGAAGACAGAATGGAACCATGGAGTGAAGGGCTTTAAAAATATTTTGTGGAGGCAATTAAGGAGTCACTGCCCTTCTTGAGAAGGGAAGTAACATGGACAGACTTCTGTTTTAGGAACAGAAAGCTCCTATTCCTATTAATTTCTTATAAAAACAACTGTTTGAAGTATGGATAGGGCAGATAGGTCACACAATAGAGTACCAGGCCTGGAGTTAGGAAGATTTAATGTCCTGAGTTCAAATGTGACCTCATACACTTGCTAGCTGTATCCCTGGGAAAGTCACTTAAACCTGTTTCTCACAGTTTCTTCATCTGTTAAGTGAGCAGAAGGAATGGCAAGCAACTCCAGTATCTCTGCCAAGAAAACCCTAAATGGAGTTTTGTGTCCACGAAGAGTGGGACAAAACTGAAAACAATACAGCAAGGGAATACATATTTAGAACAGGTTAGACTGGAATATCAACTGACTTCTGCCCACTGTGATATAAATATGACATATAAATACAAAAACAGCCATGGGTCACTGTGATGAGCTCATGAAACAGAGACAGAGATAGAGACAGATTAGATAGAGAGATAGATAGATAGATAGATAGATAGATAGACAGATAGATAGATAAAGAGAGATTTCAGGCTTGTAATTAATTTCCTTTAACTAACATGGAGTCTTTGGGTGACGGTGTTCATTGTTTCCACCAGCTGTGTCATTCTTAAGGAATGCCTAGAAAGCACTTTTTACTTCACAATATACTCCAGACTGGAAAATTTCCTTACACCACCACCTCAATTTCGGTTAGATAAAGAGTGACTCTTCATTGACAGAACAAACTGAAAATTTGTTAGTGGTTAGTAATAAGCAGAAAAGGAAATTCTATTCTAATCTATGGGCAATCCTACCCTGACAAAGAGGAAGCAATTTTGACTTTTTCTTGCAAATGGCAAAAAAGAGTCAAGAAAGACTGCGGCTAAAGGATCAGCATAATGAAAGACAAAGACAGTCAGAGACAGAGAAACCGAGAGACAGAGACAGACAGACAGACAGCTTCAGTCACTTGACTCTTACTAGCTGTATGACCTTAGACAGGTCACTTAACCCTGATTGTCTTGCAGCCAGGGCCATCTCCAATTGCCCTGATTCACATCTGGTCACTGGACCCAGATGACTTTGGAAGAAAAAGTAAGACTAGTGACTTAGTACAGCCCCCCTCACTCAAATCCAATTCACGTGCTTGTCATGGCAGCACCTCACTGATGTCATGTTCTTCAAAAATGAAGGACAAACATTAGACAGATAGAGAATTCAGTCAACCAAAGTGTTTCCTGGATAATTCAGCATTTTTTAATGATAAGAAATAGAGATATAAATAGAAACAGAATGGAGAAATAGAAGTATATATTTGAATATTCATTCATATGTATTTCAAAACTTTAATATAAGGAATTTCTATTGAACAAATTCCCTCTCATAGTGCAGGACAGGTCCCCCTCCACCCCCCCCCCCCCCACAGCTGATAATTTTAAAGAGTTTTCTGAGAAGCTAAGCAAATGATTTGCTCAGGGTCATACAGCCGAGATGTGTCAGAGTCAGGGACTGACCTTAAGTCCTGACTCCAAAAGTCATGCAACCTCTGCTAAAATCATAATAGATACTTCTATAGTCATAGGTATCTTTATATGTAGTTATAAGTTTAGATATATAGAGTTTTTCATTATATATTATTATATAATAATATTAGGTATTATGGTATTATATTTAAGTGCTTATGGGCAGGAGTTGTATTGAGTACTTGAGGTACAGCTGGTCCCATAAGAGTTGACAGTCTAGTAGATGAATGATGGATAGAATGGATAGATGGATGATTGATAGAGAGATGATAGATAAATAAAATGGATACTTTGAAAGTAGATCTGTCTCTCTATGTATGTAAATATCTAAAGATATATACATATACAGAAAGACTCATATATATGAGAGCTGTAGACATAGAGACAGAGATATATCTATATCTCTGAAAATGGATATCTAGAGATATTTTTTATATTTATAGATGTAAATAGAGATCTATAGAAAAATATCTTCCATAATCTTAGGAGAGATAGTATGCACTAACAGATAGTCAATCAAACTTGGAATCAGGAATCAGGTTTAAGATTTGCTCTAATGCATATTGACTCTTGGGTAAGTAATTTAATTTCTCAGTGCCCCTAACAATTCTTTAAAATTATAATCCTCAGAACCAAAGTTGACTGCAAATTCAAGGGTGTCCTCATTTTGCTGGTGGTAGATTTTCATCCTCTACCATTTGTGATACTCAAAGAATGATGTGTGTTTTTGAATGAGTCTTTTTTTTTCTTGCCAAGTTTCCATTCAAGGAAGAAGACTCTTTTTTTTGAGGGGGGGAGGAGCTACAAGTCACTTTACATTGATGTGAAACCAAAGGTTCCCCACCTTTTCCTTCAGTCACTTTTGAAACGAAAAAAGAAATTCACCTCCAGCTATCCTTGGAAAGTTTTACCAAACGGTAACCAGTAGCCCTTATGAGACCATATTGCTAAAACAGACAACTTGGTTTCCAGATTTGGTTTCTCTTAAGCTAAATGTTCTTTCTGAAAATTGGCCATGAAGCTGCACAGAATCAGCAAAACTAGAGATGGTATCTCATACTCCAACTTCTCATTATTAAGTATTAAGTATCTCAATGGTCACATCAAGCCCACTATTTTCCTCCATAATCACCCCCAGGCATTTGGACTTCGATTGTTCCAAACAGATCCGAAGGTTACATTTCTTCTGTGGATTATGAGTCATCATGGAGTGATGAATGGATTCCCTCCCGCACTCTCCTGACATCTGTCCCAAGCAAAATGGGCATCTACGTCAAGAAAAAATTTATCAAAATTTGACTCATAAAGTTCCTTCTCTTTGGGGAGAGCTTTCAGAATTCCCCTCCCCTCCCAAACCTGAAGGTTCCAAACTGGGTTGGTTACACTACATTCTTCCAGCCTTTAGAATTTTCACACCTCGTCAGGTTTATAATGATGATATATCCGATCAAAAGAAGCATCAGTAATCTAGAGAAACACAAGGAAAACCACTGCTGTATTTTCTATTGGTTGTGAAAATTCTCAAACATAACCTGACACCCACCCATTCATTTATTTTTTTCTTCACAAAAAGGCTTTTAAGCCCCCTTCATGTGAATGACTAGATGATAGACCCTAGACAAATGCAAAATAAATAAGACATGACCCATGTCTTCATTGAACACACAGATTAATAAAAGAAATCAACATGAACACAAGTAATATAATAAAAATTGAATATTGTAGGTGCATGGAAGAGAAAATCTTTAATATGTTTGGGATTAGCCTTTTTTTGTAACAGGTCACAGCTATTCTAGATTTACTCCCTTCATATTCCTTTTCTAGAGCACAACAAACCTTATCATTGTCCCTTACCCCTATGTTCAAAGCCTGGGAGTCATCCTAGAGTGCTCACTATCTTTCATGATCAATATCCAATTTGTTGCTAAAGCCTGCTAATTTTACCTTTTCAATATCTTTAAAATATGCCCTCTTCTCTCCTCTGATACTGCCACCCTAGTGAGGGTCCTCAATACCTCATGTCTTGATCATTATTGCAATAGCCTGATAGTGGATCTGCTTTCCTCTTTCCCACTCCAATCCATCTTCATTTGGCTACCAAAAAATTTTCCTAAAATTGAGTTCTGATTATGTTACACACACAGAGTCAACAAACTCCAAAAGTTCGCTCTTAATGTTTGTCTTCCACTTTTGAAGAAGACCACCACATCAGGGAAGTGATGCCATGACAAGCATGTGAATTGGATTTAAGGAAGGGGATGCTGTGCTAAGTCACTAGCCTTCCTTTCTCCTCCAGAGCCATCTGGGTCCAGTGGCCAGATATGAATCAGGATGACTAGAGTCAGCCCTGGATGAAAACCAATCAGGGTTAAGTGACTTGCTCAAGGTCATACAACTAGGTTAGTGTCAAGTGTCGGAGGCTGGATTTGAACTCAGGTTCTCCTGACTCTAAGGTCAGTGCTCTATCCACTGCACCATCTTAGTTCCCTGTTGCCTCCAGGATCAAGTACAAAAATGATATGTTTGGCATTCAAAGTATTTTATGACCTCTTCCCAATAGTTTCATGCCTCATTCTTCCCATACATAGTCTCTGATCCAGTGATACCAGTCTCCTGGCTGTACTCCAACCAAAATACTTCATCTCTCAGCTATGGGCATTTTCTCCAACTATCTCCCATGACTAAAATACTCTCCTGCCTCATCTCTGCTTACAAGTTTCCCTTACTTCTTTTAATTTCTAATTAAAATTCCAACTTCTTCAGGAAGTATTTCTTAACTCCTTTTAATTCTTGTGCCCTTCCTCTTAATCAATTCAGGGCATAGAGTGTTAGACCTTGAATCTAGAAGAATCATCTTTCTGAGTTCAATTCTGACCTCAGACATTTACTAGTTGTGTGACCCTGGGCAAGTCACTTAACCCTTTGCCTCAGTTTCCTCAAATGTAAACTGAGCGAGAGAAGGAAAGGCCACTCCAGTGCCTTTGCCAAGAAAATCTCAAGGCATCATGAAGAGTCCTACGGGACTGAAACAACTCAACAACAACAACAACAACAACATTTATTTGTTGGTTCATATTTGTTTGCTTGTTATCTCCTTCATTAAACTATAAGCTCTTGAGGGAAGGGATTTTTTTTCCTCTTTCCCTATTCCCAGAGCTCAGTTCTTTGCCTAGCACCAGGGATCTCCTTAAAGACAGGGACTATTTTCCTTTTGGTTTTGCAGATCCAGTTAGTCAGTAAGCATTCATATATGCCAGACACTAGGAATACAAAGAAAGTCCTCATTATTAACCAACACTTGTTATTGTCTGGTTGATCAATTGATTTATTGGTCAATGAGAGTACCTGTTGTGGGACAAAGGGCCCAAACATGCTTCCACCAAACTAGGAGGAGAAGTAAGAGCAATAGATTGAAGTTGAGGGAAGGGAGAAGATGCCTCTTGTTGGGTCATTAAATCCTTCCCTCCTCTTTCCTTTACTTGAAGATCTTCTGAACCAAGATTCTGACATTCCCCCTATGTTCTCCACATATAGTCCTCACAACACCCAAGTCATGAATATATTTTGGCCCTTTCCTCCAGACCACCCCCCCAACATCAGTGTTTTCCTTCATCTCTCCTGGGGTGTACTAGAGTCAGCTCTTTTTCCCCTTTCTTTTTTCAAGGCAATGGGGTTAAGTGATTTGCCCAAGGTCACACAGCTAGGTTATTATTAAGTGTCTGAGGCCGGATTTGAACTTGGGTCCTCCTGACTCCAGGGTCAGTGCTCTATCCACTGTACCACTAGCTGCTCCTAGAGTCAGCTCTTAAGAGCACAACATTAAACTTTCAAAAATTGGTCAAACACTACAAATGAGGGTTTGGTGTATTTTTTTTTGTTGCTTATTTCAACTTATGAAAGTCTAGTTGGAGAAAGCAATAATAATTCAAATTAAACTTCAAAGGCAATCATGTGTATATATTTTTTGTCCTTCTGCAAAGAACACTTCTGCTTCCTCCTCAAGTGTATCTCAAATTAAGTATCTTCAGGTAAGGTTTACACCCGTAATTAAAATAATATTTCTGTAGTATCATTGGTCTATTTGTTTCTTCTATGAGAATTTCTGGGTCCAAAAAAGGTACTTCTAGGGTCTAGCCCAGAAAAATATAAGAATTAATCAGGAAGAGAGATCACTTTGTAGCAGAGATTTGTAGAATGCTTACTATGTACCCATCATTTAGGGAACAGAAGAAGGATATCAAAAATGGACCTAGATATTCAAGTTATTATAATAGAATTGGAAAGATAGAATAATTTATCATAGAAAGGCTATTGGACTGAGCAATGGTGAAACAAAAGGAAAAGTATTGAACTAAGATTAGGGAGACCTGAGTTCTAATCTTAACTGTTACTAACTAATTGTGTGACACTGGACAAGTCAGTTTATTTCTCTTGATCCTGAGACATTTAGACTAAGTGATTGATAAGATTTTTTTTCCTACTTAAGGATATCTTGCCCCATTTGGACCAACTCCTAGAGTATGATGACCAATCTTCCTTCTTTCCTGAGTTAGCCCATTAAACATCCAGGGGTGCACTAAATGTAGCTGCTAAGCCAATTCAATTCAATAAGCATTTATTAAATGCCTATGTGATTGATTGGAGTTTACTAAGTATTGGGGATTAAATGATTAAATCATGGTTCTTAGTAATGGGGCAGATAGTAGAACTCAAAAGTTACAATACAGATTAGGGGGTAAATGCAAAGGAGACTATGCAATATACTATCTCTTCTCAAAGTCAGGGAAAACACTTTCTTCAGGAAGGATCAAAGGCAAATAGCAGTATAAGAAGTGTTTTATTTTTGTAGCAAGACTAGTCAGTTCCTCTTGGTTGATTCCTTTTCTCACAAAGTCAGGAACCCTTTTCTCCAAAGTCTTCAACCATTCCTCATGGGCATGGCTATCCCTGAATGGACATCTTGACACTGTCCTTTCAGAATTAGAAGAGGTCCTAGGAACCAACTTGAGAGAGACCAATGAGAATGTAAAATTGACTGAAGCTATTTTTCTCTATGAGAAGCTTCCTTTTGCTTCTGTTTCCCAAATCTATTTTTCCCCTAATACCATAGATTTAGTTCAATTTTTACAGGGTCTATGATATCATCTTTTATTCTCTTGGGAGAGGAGGAATTATTGAACTATAAGATTCCCTTTTCTTTTGTTCTAGAGCAGAGATTCCTAATTTCCTTTGGAAGTCTGGTGAAAACAATAGATCTTTTCTCAAAATAATATTTCAAGTATAAAACATAAAATGCTCAGAATTACAAAATCAACTACATTGATATAAAAATGCATTCATCTTCCCATTCAAATTCTCTGACTCCCTCCCTAAAATCTGTCCATGAATTTCTTAGTGGTCCTTGGACCCTAAGTCAAGAACCTCAATTCTAGAGCTCCAATCTCAGCAAATAAACAGTATCTCCAAAATTAGATATAGAATAGCTTTAAATTGACCTGGTAACTTATTTTTCCCAAGATTTCTCAGCAAATCATGTTATAAATATTGAAAATGAATTTGTACAATATACCTTCATTAATTTCTGTCTGCTTTTTTTTGAGCTGAAGTTATAACTAGTTAGTAAGCTTCATTTTCTGATGAGAAATACACTGATGAGACTATGCTCAGTGCTTACAACTTCTTTCACTGGTTCCATCTCCCAGGTACTAATATTATGAACTATTAAACATATCCCTTTATCTCCTTTCCTCATGTTCTTGTATAGTCTATATCCCCTTCTTTACCCTTCAGATCATTGATCTATGGAATTCTCATCTACAATGTCTATACCATTCCTTTGGATACTTAACTTATCTTCACTTAAATTTCTGATTAGTGAGGGGTTTTTTGGTAGGAGATAGTTATCTTCTCAATGATATGGTAAGCTCCTTGAGGTCAAGAATAATGATTTATACTGTCTTTGTCTCCTCCACATTGGAAAATTTGTATAATACATGATACAAATGATACTATTGGCATGTTTAGTTCTTTCTTTAATACTGATAGCAAACCCTCTATACCTTACAGTTCCTTGACAATCAGAGAGAGAAGATTCATCTTCTCTGCCTTTATTTTGGTACCACAAACTTTTCACCAACTTCATTTTTAATTCTAAGATGATTCACTAGAAAATATGAATCACAACATAATTGTGATCAGTTATATTTTCATGAGAGGAAGCAAAGGGTATTGGATAAGGTATTGGACTGGATACAGGGAGGCCAATTAGGAGGCTATTATAATGTTCAAGGTGAAAGGTAATAAAACTCAAACTAACATGGTGACCATGTGACTGGAAAGAAGAGAATGGATGCAATTGGTGTTGTGAAGGGAGAACTAAAAAGAAATGACAATTGATTGTATATGTGGGGTAAGGCAGAGAAGTCATTAAAGACTGTTACTAAAGTTTTGAAACTAGGGAACTGAAAATATTTTACTTCCCTCAAGAACATTGGGGAAATTGGGAAGAGATGTGGATCTAGGTAGAAAAATAATGAGTTTTGTTTTGAACTTCTAGTATTTAAGCTGTTTTTTGACCAGGACATGCAAAAATCCAATACTTAAGGGGTCAGGTCAGGAGGGATTGGAGTTCAGGAGAGAGGCAAAGTTTTGAGAGAGAGAGAGAGAGAGAGATTAGATAGATACATAGATAGATGGGTGGATGGATAACTGACATATATAAATTCATAAACACAGATACATAGATGGATACATAGGTCAATTTATAAGTATACATATTCACATATATTGGAAATCATCTGAACAGAGATGAGAATAGAAATCAGGAAGTGATTAATCAACATTTATTAAGCACATACTTATTATTAAGTATCTATTGTCAGGCACTATATGCAAAGACAAAAATGACTTTATTTTGCTTTAAGTTTCTATTTCAGAAGCATATTTTATATATATATATATATAAAATATATTAAAATTTTAAATGATAAACAAAGGGGAAGGAGGCCAGAGAACTAGGAAAGGCTTCCCATACAAGAAAATGCTTAAATTGAGTCAGGAAAGCCCTCCATGTGAAGTCATGGAAGCCTTCAACTTCTTCATTTGTAAAAAATAAGGGAGTTAGTCATGATGGTCTCTGAGGTCCCTTTGAGTACTAAAGGTAGGATTCTCTGAACTTCACAAAGCACTTTGGGTAATTGGAGTGGCAATGTGGGAGTCCACTGACTGATGAGCAAGATGTTATATATCTTGACAGATCTTTTCCATGTTTCACTTTTTCCTTATCCTTCTACTAGCTTTATCTTTAAATATTCTTGGAAAGATCTGACTTAACTGTATCTCTTACTAATGCCTCAGGAAATTAGTATTTTTTCCTTTGCCAATTATTTCTCAATATTTTATTGGGTAATATGCCTCATAATCTTTCATTCAATTCAACAAAAATTTACTCAAATCCTATTAAGTTCCAGGGCATTATGTTGGGCACTAGGGATATTGAACAGCAAACAAAATATACAAAAGTATTATAGCACCAGGTTTCTGAAACTCTTAAAATATACTACAGATAAACATGTCCCTAGATAAGTAAATGCAAAATATTTGCAATAGAAATGAGAAATCATGGTATCAAAAACAAGAATAATCAGTATAATCAGGAATTTCTTTCTTCCCATTTCAGGATACACTTGTAGGTATATCTTTTTAGCAAAAATATTTGATTTCTACTCTAAGATTAAAAATAAAAGGTTATTTCCCATTTATGATCTTGAGTCATCTGTTTTAAAAAATCCCCTTTCATAAACTTAAAGCAGATTTGGAACTGAAATCATTTTGATGGATACACAATACACATATGTGTACATGTGCACAAGTGTGTCTACATATCTATAAACAGATGTATGTATATAAGGCAGTTAGGTGGCACAGTGGATAGAAAGCCCAGCTTGATGTCAGGAAGACTCATTTTCCTGAGTTCAGATCCAACCTCAGACATGTACTTGCTGTGTGACCCTGGACAAGTAATAAGTTACTTTTGCCTCAGTCTCTTCAATTGTAAAATAAGCTAGAGAAGGAAATGGCAAATTATTCCAATATCTTTTCCAGGGAAACTCAAGATGGGATCACTAAGGCTTCAAAAATGACTGAAAATGACTGATCAACAATAATACAAATGTATATATGTTGTTATAGAAATGACTGGAAATGGCTACTAAGTCACAGAGGAGTTGAGATATGCAATGTTGGAAGGGTTAGCCAAATACTTGAAATCACAGATCCCTGAGTTTTGAAGTATTGTCTTTATAATAAATACAATGCCTAGCTGGTAGGTGGTACAGTGTCTAGTGTTGGACTTAGGAATCAGAAAGACCCAAGTTCAAATTCTGCCTTTGATACCTTCTTAATTGTGTGGTCCTTTTCAAATCATTTAACTCCTTTCAGTCTCAGTTTCCTTATCTGCAAAAATGGAAATGGCATCTAATTGGCAAAGCTACTGTGAAGATTAAGTGAGTACACTGAAAATCTTAATAAGTTTACAAAAATGTTAGCTCCTCTTGTCCTTATTGAGCACAAGTCTTCTTATGGCAGCTCTCTGCCAATGCACTATTTTTTTCCCAAGCATGTGATTCAGCTAGACAGGGAGTTAGGGGGACCTGGGTCTAAATCCTGTCACCTATGACTTGTTTGATGATGGGCAAGTCACATCCTTTCCAGACCTCAATTTATTCATCTGTAAAGTAAGAAGGTTGAAGCTGGTATCCTCAAAGATTCCTTTCATCTAAAAATCTTTAAAATCTAATGCATACCTTTTCTCTGCCAGAATGGTATTTACAAAGTGGCAATCCTTTTTTAAAAAAAAGAGACTAAGGCTTGGCTACATAGAAACTTTTGAGTATGGATGTGTCTAATAAAGCTAAAAAAACACAATAAATTAGCCAAGAGCAATACCAGTCAAGCTGTTCAACTCTGAGAGGGTGACTATAGCTCAGAAAACCCAGGGCAGGGAATACTGCCTCCAGATCGACATGTGGAAGGGTAGTTTCCTACCTAACTTTTACAGCATGGTGGTATGTATTCTGCTAAAACGAATCTGTGGTTTGGGGGTTTCCCCACACTTCTTCCACATCTTTTAAGTAAATGGTGACTCTGCAAGTCGGTTTTCTCCTCATCACAAAGGAATAGAATTGTCCCCAGAAAAGGTGTCAAGCCAATTTAACCTGATTTCCTCCCTCCATCCCCTTGGCCACCCTCTGAAAGGAGGAAGTCTCTCACATACCTCCACTCTACCAATGATGTCACATTCCTCCACTCCCCACCATTGATGACACTTTCTGGTTTCTGTGCTTTCAGATTTATGGAGCCCAGGTGCCAAGCAACTGCCCTCTGTGGGAAAGTAGAATCCTACATTCTGTGGTCAAGAGATCATTGGTTTATTTTTTTCTTATATGAACCATAGTTTTGTGTTTTTTAAAAATCTCTTCTTGAGAAGAAATTTCTTGACCTTTGTAGAAACACATTCTGTCAAATGTATCCTCATCTTCATCGACCCTATCCATTGTCACTGCCATTGCTCTACTCATTGAATGGGGAACTCTTGATCTTAGAAACAGACTTGATAATGAATCCTATGAAAGGACATTATTTTCCTTTTTTATATTCTCAAGTTCCTGTTGTCTCTTCTAGGTATATGTGGTTTCTGTCTCTTCTTTTTTGTTATTGTTATTTTGCTTTGTTTGCTTTCATTTTGAGACTGGTTTTTCCTTATTTTACTCAGTCTGGAAATATTCCAGTTAAGCATGGGCAAATTAAATTTCTGATCAGCACAGATGTTTTGGATTGATGTATTCAACCTAGGCCAGTTTGCTCCTTCCTAGGTAACTTCATGAACTCCCGGGAGTTCACTATATCGGCGGTTCCCTTAGTGTGGCTATACAATGGTCTCAGAATTCTCAACATTAAGTGATGTGTCAGCCTCAGCCACTCCAGTAGCAGCAATTACTGGCAGGTTCCACAGTCTCCACATGAGGCTTCCTCTAAATCTTGATCCTTGGTTCACCCCCAAGCACCTTAAGGTACCTGGTCATAGAAATTGACCTAATGTAAATGTAAGATCCACTCAGGATCGGTGATATTGATACTTTTCATTCACTACACCTTTTCTTTTAAAAGTTCAGTCCTAGTGATAAATTCATACACCTGTCAGGGAAAAAACTTGTATTTTTTTTAACATCTAGAGTCTAGATTTATACCTCTTAATTTGGTAGAGTCAAGAACAGCCCTGAGCAGAATCATAAGGTAGGCAAGTTCTATTCACAAGTGTACTTTATTAACAAACTTTGCAAAAAATGTACACAGTGAACACATTTAAGTTTAGTCTGTACAATGATCCAAGACAAATCCAAAGTTCTCATGATGAAGCATGCTATCCACCTCCAAAGAAAGAACTAATACTATTTAAATACAGACTAAAATATGTTATTTTTCATTTTCTTTTTTATTTGAATCTTCTGGTATTTGGAATATGGAAATTTTTACATGATTGTACATGATTAGACTATTGCTTATCATCTCAGGGAGGAAAGAGGGGAAGCAGGGAGGGATAGAATTTGGAATTCAAAGCTTTTTTTAAAATGTTGAGAAAACTGTTTTAACATGTAACTGGAAGTAAGGATGCACTATTGTTCAATATTGTATTAGAAATTTGGCTTTGGGCGGCTAGGTGGCGCAGTGGATAAAGCACCAGCCCTGGAGTCAAGAGTACCTGGGTTCAAATCTGGTCTCAGACACTTAATAATTACCTAGCTGTGTGGCCTTGGGCAAGCCACTTAACCCCATCTGCCTTGCAAAAAAACCTAAAAAAAAATTGGCTTTAGCAATAAGAAGGAAAAGAAATTGCAGGAATTAGAATACACAATGAGGAAACAACTTTCATTCTTTGCAGATCATGTATAAATTTGCAGATAATAAGTTTAGAAAACCCTAGGGAAGTCAACTGAAAACTACTTAAAACAATTAACAACTTTAGCAAAGTTTCAGGATCTAAAATATATCCCCCAAACCATCAATATTTACACATATGACCAATAAAACCCAAGAGGAAGAGTTAAAAGAGAAATTTCATTTAAAATAACTGTAGATAACAAAATATTTGGGAAAATGGCAAGTGCTCATAGGTAAGTCAAGCTATTATAATGAAAATGATCATTCTACCTAAATTAAATCACTAATTCAGTGCCATATCAATCAATTTTGTAGAGTTAGAAAAAAATAACAAAATTCATCTGGAGGAGAAAAGGTCCAAAGCATAAGGGGAATTAATGAAAAATGCAAAGGAAGATAGCCTAGTCATACCAGATCTAAAAAACTATATTATAAAGTGGCAGTCATAAAAACTGTCTGGTACTGGCTAAGAAATAGAGTAATGAATCAGTGGAATAGATTAGGTACAAAAGAAACAAGTAGTATGTGAGTATAGTAATCTACTGTTTGATAAACCCAAAGATTCCAGCTCCTGAGATAAGAACTCACTATTTGGCAAAAATTGCAGGGAATAGTGGAAAAGGGTATGGCAGGAAATTAGACATAGACTCACATCTCACACCATATACAAAGATAAGATTGAAATGTATATAAGATTTAGACATAAAATATGGTTACATATGCCAAGCAGAAGACGAAGGAATAGTCTATCTATCAGAGCTATGGAAGTAGGAGTTTTTGACCAAATACATAGAGAACAGTATAAATTCAAAATAAACAGTTTTGATTACATGAAATTAAAAAGGGTTTTCATAAATTAAACCAATGTTATCTAGATTAATAAGAATGCAGAAAGCTGGGAAACAACTTTCATAGCTAGTGTGATAAAGATTCATTTCTAAAATATAGGGAGAGAGGGGCAGAACCAAGATGGTGGCATGAAGGCAACATTTCTTGGAAACTCCTTCCCCAGGGAACTCCAAAAGCCATCAAATTATGATTCTATAGACTGAGTGAAACATGCTCCAAGTCCGAAATAACTTAGAAGTTCTGTGGGAAAGGTGTATTTCACCAGTATGGGGAGTTGGAAAAAGCCTCGATCTCAGTGCAGCCCAGGAACAGCTTGAAGGGGCGGGAAGAGAACTCTGCTACACCAGAATGAGTGTGGAGTGAGGAGCATTGGCCACAGAACCTGCAGTGAGAATCGGGAGAAAGCAGCCTGCACCTCCAGAGCAAAGCCCACAGATGGTAAGGGGGATCAAGGGAGACTGCAGAAATTTCTGGGCTCTCCCTGGGGTAAGAACTCTGCTGTTTGCTCACACTCAGGTTGCAGTTTGGGCTTCCATACTAAGATAGTCGAGCAGAGCTCCTCCTTACAGCTCCAGGGCAGAGGGGAGTGCTGTGGTCATCTACATATCAAAGCACAGGTAAGAGAGCATAAGGAGGAATAAAGGTCCCAGTGGGGTGTCCCCCCCAAAAAATCCCAAAGCATTGGAAGTGCTGTAAATTACTCTTGGACTGAGGAAATGAGTAAACAACAGAAAGAGAAAAATCTGGCCATAGAGAATTACTTTAGTCACATGGAAGATCAAAACTCATACTCAGATGATGACAAAATCAAAATTTCCATATCCAAACCCTCTAAGAGAAATAGAAAATGAGCTCAGACTATGGATGAGCTCAAAAAAACTTTGAAAATCAATTAAGGGAGGTGGAGGCAAAATTGGGAGGAGAAATGAGAGCAATGCAGAAAAATCATGAAAATGAAATCAAAAGCTTGGTGAAAGAAATAAATACAAAAAATACTGAAGAAAATAATATGCTAAAAACCAGTGTAGGCCAAATGGAAAAAGCAAAACAAAATGCAAATGAGGAAAAGAATGCCTTAAAAAGCAGAATTGGCCAGTTGGAAAAGGAGATAAAAAAAATCTCTCCGAAGAAAAATAGCTCCTTCAAATGCAGAATGGAACTAAAGGAAGCTGATGACTTTGCAAGAAATCAGAAAGAAATGAAACTTTTCCAAAAAAGTCAACATTAGAAGAAAATGTGAAATATCTCATTGGAAAAACAACTGACCTCAAAAACAGAACCAGAAGAAATAATTTAAACATTATTGGACTACTTGAAAGTCCACAACCAGGAAAAGAACCTAGACTTCATTTCCCAAGAAATAATACAGCAAAATTACCCTGAGATCCTAGAAGCAGAAGGTAAAATAGAAATTGAGGGAATCCACCTGTTACCTCCTGAAAGAGATTCCCAAAAGAAAAACTTACAGGCATATTATAGCTAAATTCCAAAACTCCCAAATCAAAGAGAAAATTCTAAAAGTTGCCAGAAACAAACAATTCAACTACTGAGGCTCCATAGGCAGGATTACACAGGATTTGGCAGCATCTACATTAAGGGCTCATAGGGATTGGAATATGAAATTTGCCTTCTGGAAGGCAAAAGATCTTGATTTACAACTGAGAATCAATTACCCAGAAAAACTGAACATCCTCTTTCAGGAGAAAAGTTGGACTTTCAATGAAACAGGGCACTTTCAAACTTCCCTATTGAAACAACCAGAGGCTGAATAGAAAGTTTGATCTCCAAGTACAGGACTATGGTTAACCATAGAGGGGGTGGATGAGAAGGACTAATTATGAGAAACTTAATGATATTAAACTGTTTGTATTCCTGCATGGGAAGAAGATATTGATAACTCATATGAGCTTTCTCATTTATAAGAGCTGTTAGAAGGAGCATATATAGACAGGGCACAGGAAGGAGTGGAATATAATGTAATATTGTAAAAAGATGGAGTCAATGGGTGATAAAGGAAAGTACTGGGAGGAAGGGAAAGGAGATGAAGAAGCTAAGAAATTTCACATAAGAATCAAGAAAATGGGGGGGCAGCTAGGTGGCATAGTGGGGGCAGCTAGGTAGCATAGTAGGGGGCAGCTAGGTGGCGTAGTGGGGGCAGCTAGGTGCCATAGTAGGGGGCAGCTAGGTGACGTAGTGGATAAAGCACCGGCCTTGGAGTCAGGAGTACCTGGGTTCAAATCTGGTCTCAGACACTTAATAATTACCTAGCTGTGTGGCCTTGGGCAAGCCACTTAACCCCATTTGCCTTGCAAAAAACCTAAAAAAAAAAAGAATCAAGAAAATGCTTTTTTCAATGGAGTGGAAAGAGGGGAAGGCAAGGGGGGGAATGAGTGAGCCTTCATTCTCATCAGAAATTGCTCAGAGAGGAAACAACATATACACTTAATAGGGTGCCCTATCCTAGAGAAAAATGAGAAGAAAGGGATAGGATAAGGGGGGAATGGGGGAAGGGAAGGGGGAAAAGGTGACAGGAGAGGGAAGACTGTGGAAGAGTACTCAGATACAACACACTTTTGGACAGGGCCAGGATGAAAAGAGAGAGAATAGAATAAATGAGAGTGGGGAGGAATAGAGTGGAGGGAAATACAGCTAGTAATAGCAACTGTGGGAAAAATATTGAAGCAACTTCTCTGGTGGATATATGATAAAGAAAGCAACTCACCCCAGAGACAGAACCATTGAAATCTGAAGACAGACTGAAGTACATTTTTTTTTTCTCTCTCTCTCTCTCACTATTCTTGAGGCTTCTCATCTTCTTGGATGGAGGTTTATGTTTACTCTTATAACAAAATTATTGTAATAATATAAAATAAATCTAGAAAAAATAAATGTTGAAAACTATCTTTATATATAATTGGTAAAATAAAATACTATTTAAAAATAAAATAAAATATAGGGAGAACTGAGCCAAATTTATAAGAATACAAGTCATTACCCAATTGATAAATGGTCAAAGGATATGAATGGGTAGTTTTTAGATAAAGAAATTAAAGTTATCTATAGCCGTAAGAAAACACATTCCAAATCATTATTGATGAGAGAAATGCAATCTGAGATAACACCTCAGCTATCAGAGTGACTAAAATGACTAAAAAAAAGTAAAATGATCAATGTTGAAGGGGATGTGGAAAAACTGAGATGCTAATATATTCTTGGTGGAGTTGTAAACTGATCCAACTATGCTGGAGAGCAATTTGGAAACTATGTCCAAAGGGCAGTAAAACTGTATTCCCTTTGATCCTGCAAAACCACTACTAGGTCTGCATCCCAAAAAAGGTCATAAAAAGGGGGAAAGAACCACATCTACAAAATTATTTATTGCAGCTCTTTTTTAATGGCAAAGAATTGGAAAGTAGAGGACACCCATCATTTGGGGAGTGGCTAAACAAGTTATGGTATATGAATGTCATGGAGTACTATTGTTCTATAATAAATCATGAGCAGTTTATATTAGATTGCTTTCTATTGGGGAGGGGAAGGAAGGGAGGGAGGGAGAAAAATGTGAAACTCAAACCTTACAAAAATGATTGTGGAAAGCTAATGTTGGATGTAGTTGAAAATTACTGTCACATAAATACATAAAATTTAAAAAATTAAAAAAATTTTAAATTAAAAAAAACTCATGAGCAGGCAAACTTCAGAAAAGCCTGGAAAGACTTGAGAGAACTGAGGCTGAGTGAAGTAAGCAGAACCAACATTGTACACATTAATGACAACATTGAGAGATCAAATGTAATGGACTCAGGTCCTCTCAGCAGTTTAAGGACAATTCGAAAAGACTTATGATGGAAAATGCCACCCACATCCAGAGAAAAAAGCTATGAAGTATGAATGCAGACTAAATTATAATATTTTCACTTTTTAAAACTTGTTTTATGTTTTTTTGTTCTTTCTTATTTTTTCCCTTTGGTTCTTATTTTTCTTTCCTAGCACAACTAATATGAAATAAGCATGATTGTACACATATAACCTATATCAGATTATTTACTATCATGGGGAGGGGGGAGGGAAGAATGAGTGGTTATAAAATGTGGCACTCAAAAGTCTACAGAAAGAAGAATGTGAAAATTATCTTTGCATATAATTGAAAAAAAATAAAATACTATTAAAATGGAATCAGGGAAATTATACAAATATATATTTGTGATAAAAAATTTAATCTGCATTAACATTTTTCTCCTTCATTTTCTTAAATCTAGACAGTCAACAAAACAACAATCAAGTCCTGATTTTTAGCATTTATCATGTTCTGAGCTATAAAATATAACAGTCATCTCATGAGCCAGTATGAACTGGCTCCAGCATACCTTGTTTTTTTTCTTAGATGTCCTATCATCCCAGTGGTCAGTAACATTAAGTCAATGGATATCTTCTTACAAGAATCTTTCCCAATGCAATAATAGTCTTGCCCTGCCCAACTTGTGGTAGCTGGTCCAGCTAATATGCTTGGTTTTCTTACTCTTCTTTCTTGAACTTCCCTGGAAGAATCACTAGGCCAGTTCATCTTTTTCATCATCTCTAATAAAATTTCTCTTTTGTATGAAATTATATTCTGCACATACCTCTTCTAGGAACCTAACCTATCACTAAGGTGATAACATTAACAAATGTAATTTGGGGTCAATAATAATGGCAATAATTCAGCCATAAACATAATATTTATATATTGGATATGCAAAAAACGAAAGTAAACAGTCTGCCAACAAAATATTCAAATTTTTTTAATGGTTTCCTGTAGATAGTACATTTTAAGGATGCTTCCCCCTTACATGAAAATTTTCTATTTCTTCTCATCTGATTTCCTTTTTTCCTTGAATTATTTTTTGTTATTCCATACTTGACAAACACCATCATATATGAACTTTTCAATGTGTCCCAAAGTAGAAAAGGGAGTATGTATGAACCATGAGATTCTATTACAATTAACTTAGGATTTTATTAAGCATATAATAAGTTCAAAATGTTAGTTGTAAAGCCATCCAGGTTGTCTGTAGCTTCTTCTGAACTTCTTTTAATTCTTTTTTATAAATTTTTAAAGATTTGATTATCTCCTCTTCTTTTTTCTTTTGTTTTTGTGTAAAAAACTGTCAATAGACTCCTTCTTCCTCCCAAACCCCATTCTTCTTTTCTTACTTTGTAGAAATTAGCATAAGCAGGCAAAATAAATCCACTCATTGGCTAGGTCCAAAAATGAATGGTTCATTCTTACCTCTAGTACATCCCTTTTCTGTCAGAAAGTGGGAAGCAGGCTTCTGCACTGATCCTCTGTAGTTATGCCTGCTCATTATCTTGTTCACAATGTTTAAGTTGCTTTTCTTTACAATGTAGCTGTCATTATGTAAATGGTTCTCCTGGTTCTATTCACTTTACTCTGCATCAGTACATACAAATCTTTCCAAGTATCTCTGAATCGAACTTTTTAACTTTCTTATACTAATGCTCCATTATATTTATATAGTATAACTTGTGCAGATTGTTCAGTCATTTCAATCATATATAATTATTCAGGACCCTATTTGGGATTTTTTTTGACAAAGATATTGAAATGATTTGTCATTTCCTTCTCCAGCTCATTCTACAGATGAGGAAATTGAGACAAACAAGGTTAAGTGACTTGCCCAGGGTCATATAGTTAGTAAGTCAGGCTGAATTTGAACTCAAGTTTTCCTATCTCCAGGTCAGACTCTCTATTACTCACTTAATTTCCAATTTGTTCATACAGTCCCCTTTTGATGAGTACTCACTTATTTTCCAATTCCTTCCTCCTTTCTTTTTTCTTTTTTGTTACTTGGTCAAAGGATTGAGTGAAATTTTAGACATATGTCCCAATATCTTTCCAAAATGGCTATAATGATTCACAGATTGACCAACAGTACAAAAGTATGCCAGTCCTCCCATATTTAATTGTCATTAGTTTCCATTTTCATCATTTTTGCCAAACTGATGAATGTAAGATAAAACTTTGAGATTATTTTATTTCGAATTTCTCTTATTACTAGTAATGTGGAATATTGCTGGTGTATGTGTGTGTATATAGATGGATGGATACCTTGCTATTCTTCCCTTTAAAACTAGCTGTTCAAATCCTTGACTATTAATATATTTGCAAATGGCTCTTATTCTTACATATCTGAATCAATTCCTTATATTTTTGGATATCAGACTGCCAGTGGAGAAACTTTTTGCCAAGATTTTTCCAAATTATCAGTTTTCATTATAATGTTAAGTACACTGATTTTGTTTTATGCAATAGCATTTCAATTTTGTAAAATCAAAATTTCTGTTTTTGATTCCATTGATCTTCCCCATTCCTCATTTGGTAAAGAACTCTTCCTAAACCTATAGTTATAACAAATACCTCCTTTCTTGCTCCTCTAATTTGCTTTGTGTGTAGACCTTGTATCTATTTGGAGTTTATTATGGTATATTTAATTTTATATGTATGTGTATATATAATACATACATACATATATATATGCATAATTTAATAGAGGCAAGCAGGTGGCACAGTGGATAAAGCACTGGGCCAAAAGTCAGAATGATGTAATATTAAATATGGTCTCAGACACTTAGTAGTTGTGTGATCCTGGGCAAGTCACTTAAGTTGACAGCTAGAAAATGGGGATTATAATAACAACCCCTATCTCACATGATTGCTATGAGGGTCATATGAGCTAATAATTTTAAAACTCCTAGCACAATAACATTGTAAGCACTGAGTAGTTAGCTAATTTCTTTGTTTATTATGCTATATTCCCTATACCTAACTTCTATCATTTTGTTGAATATCGAGTCCTTGCCCAAGTAGTTAGGGTCTATGATTTGTTTGCTGGCTTCTCTTTGCTATTCCACTGATCAAGTTTTCTATTTTATTAACTTGTGCCAAAGAGTTTGATGATTGGTACACCATAGTATTTAAAATCTGGTATGGACAGCTCCCTCTTTCTTCTATTTCTCTTGAGAATATTGATTTTTTTATTCCTCCAGATGAATTTTGGTAATTTGTGCCTCATGGAAATTTGATTACTATGATACTAAAAAAATAAATTATTTTGTATTGTCATATTATTTTAATGCAACTCAATCATGAGCAATAAATATTTCCAAATATATTTATTTCTATAAAGATAAGTTCATATTTGTAGTATATTCACATTATTATTATATTTTCTTAATAGGTAAAACAAAAAATGTTTTAAACATTCTGCCATTATTTTGAATGAAATTTCTCCATCTGTTTCTTGCTTTTTTGTTAGGAAAATGCATTAAATTTCTTTTTATAGGGAACTATTTTATATCCTGCTACTTTGCTGAAGTTATAATTTTAGTTGAATCTTTATGTAGAACATCATATCACCCACAAAAAATTGTTTCCTTTTTGCTTATGCTTGTTCCTTTTATTTCTTTTTCTTATCTTATTCCCATAGCTTGTGTCTAGCACTAAAGACCATGACATCAGGGAGATGATACCATGACAAACACATGAATTTATTTGAGTGAGGGGAGGTTGGGCTAAGTCACCAGTCTCACTTTATCCTCCAGAGCTATCTGGGTCCAATGGCCATATAGGAATCAATTCAAGGCCAGTGCTCTATCCTCTGTACCAGTAGCCTCGGAATCAGGAGGAACTGAGTTCAAATCCAACTTCAGACATTGACACTTACTAGCTATGTGACCTTGGGCAAGTCACTTACCCTTTTTTGCCTCACATCCAAGATCATCTCCAGTTGTTCTGTTTCAACCCTTGGATCCAGATGACTCCAGAGGAGAAAATGAGGCTGGTGACATAGCATAACTCCCTTCACTCAAATCCAACTCATGTGCTTGTCACATACACCTCTCTGATATCATGGTCTTCTTGAGAATGAAGGACAAACATCATCATCATCATCATCATCATCATCATCATCATCATCATATAGTACTATATCTAACAATAGTGAAGAGAAAGGAAATTTATGTTTTAATTTATTATTAAAGCCTATGGTATTTTCCCCAATACCTATATATAATGCTGTCTCTTGGTTTTATATTTGTTTTTACCTATCATATTAAATAAAGATACATTTATTCCTATGATTTTTGTGGGTGGTATTTTCTAATAGAAATAGTTGTTTTAGCTTAACCAATGATTTTTTCTACATCTACTAAAATGACCATAGGATTTTAATTGTTTTTGTTTCAGTAACTTCTATTATATTTATGGTTTTATTCATATTAAGTCAAACCTGTATTTCTGTCATAGATCTAACTTTGTCACATTTTTTAATCTTTTTAATGTCATTCTAGTATCTATATTAGTATTTTACTCAACATTCTTAGATCAACATTTATTAGAAATATAATATTTTTTACTTTCGATCTCTTTTTTATTTTTTCTCAACTTGAATAAAGCAATAAGAGTATATTTGTGTCATAAAAGGAAATTGGGGGCAGCTAGGTGGTGCAGTGGATAGAGCACCGGCCCTGGAATGAGGAGGACCTGAGTTCAAATATGACCTCAGACACTTAATAATTATCTAGCTGTGTGACCTTGGGCAAGTCATTTTACCCCATTGCCTTACCAAAAAAAAAGAATTGGACAGAATCTTTTATTTTCCTCTTTTACAATCAGTTCATATAATATTGGAATTGTTTGTTGAATTTTACTAAAATCAAATTACAATTCATCTGGTCCTAGATTTTTTTTTTTCCTTTGGGAGTTCATTTATAACTTGTTAAATTTCTTTTTGTGTTGTTATCTTATTTAAATTTTCTATTTTTTAATAGAGTAATATGACATTTTTTTTACCTTCTTAAATATTATACATTCTTGTTAAAAGTGTTGTTATAATTGGGCAAAATACAATTTTAGTTGTATTCTTGTTTATTTTTCAATAATGTATAATTGGGCAAAATTAAAATTGTTACAAATGCTATTATAGTTGGGCAAAATAATTTCTAATAATTTTCTTTGTTTCTTCATTTGTTATAAATTCTCCTTTTTAATTTTTGGTGACATAAGCTTGTATTTCCTCTCTTCTTTCTTTCTGCACTAAGCAGCATAGTTAATTTAAAGGTAAAGGAGATGTGACTAAAGTACAGAATCTCAAATCAGACCTGGGTTCAACTCTCATCTCATTCACTTACCAATTGATTGACTTAGACAAATCTTTTCTTCACTTTCTCAGATTCATTTTCTTTATCCATACAATGAGGCTATTAATAGGTCCTATCTGTGATGAAGAATCTCAAGATCAAGAATCTAAAAAGACATCAAAAACCATCTAATCTAACCCCTTCATTTTAATGATAAAGTAACTAAAACTTAGAAGGGTTCAATAACTTAATCAAAGTAACACAACTAATAAGTAAGAGTCAGGTTTTGAAATCACATCCCTTAACTTAAAATATTGCCCTTGTATCATTTCACTGGGTTATTGTGAGGATACAATGAGAAAATGCATGCAAAGTTTGTAAACCATTAAATCAACATGTCTGTCTCAACTAATAATATTCTAATAGACTTCCAGCCAAGATAGTGGAGAGAAGCCAAGTCCTGTGCAAAGGTCTCCTGATTTTTCCTCATAAACAATATGAAACAAACCTGTTAATGGAAGTCCTATCAACAAAACCCAGAAAGAGAAGCTAGGAGAACAACAGGTACCTCAAGGTCTGTCTTCGGGGATCAGGGGGTGTGGTGAGTGCAGAGTGCTGACAGTCATTGTGGGAGGGGTGAGAACCAGACTAATCTAAGATCAGCCCCAGGGGCTTTCACTGTGGGAACTAGTTCACTGTGGAAAATGGCTAATTGTGGGAACCACTTCTCTCTTAAAAACAACTAGAGAGTGGAGGCGTGGCCATGGGACTGACAGTCTGGGACTTACAAGAAGGGCAGGAGGGTAGGTTCCAACCTCTAGCACTCCATACTGGCTGGGAGGAGATATTTCATTCAGGGAGAAGAGCCTCCAGTACCCCCTACTAGCCACTCAGTGAGCAAAGCCTTCACCACCTGCTATGGGCCAGCTAGAGATACTATACTCAGTGAGTAAAGCCTCTAAGGATCTCAGTATCAAACCTCTGTAAACCAGCCCCTCCCCCAACACAAGATCTTAGGAAAATGAAGAAAGGCCAGGAAAAAAGGGAGACATAGAACAATTCCTAGAAGGAAAAGACCCCAATTCAGAGAGATGTAGAGCCCTTGCAGAGAATATGATTTGGTCTCCATCACAGAAAGAGCTCCTTGAAGAAATCAGGAAGAAGTTTAAAAATCAATCAGAAAATTTGAGGAAAGAAACCCAAGAGTAACACCTTGCAACAAGAAAACCAATCCTTGGAAAATACAATTGGACAAATGCAAAAAAGAAAATAATTCTCTCAAAACCTCAAATGATCAAAGGGAAAACTCTTACAAAAATAGAATTAACCAATTGGAAAAGGAGTTGCAAAAAAGGTAAATGAAGAAAATTCTTCCCTAAAAAAAAAGAATGGAGTCTATGGAAACCAATGATTTCATAAGACAACAAGTATTTGTTAAAGAACACCAAAAAAAATTGGAAAAAATAGAAGAAAATGTTAAATACCTCATGAGCAAAACCACTGACCTCAAGAATAGATCAAGGAAAGATAACCTAAAAATTATTGGCCTGCCTGAAAACATTGAAGAGGAAAAAGCCTGGACTCAATAATATAGGATTTAGTGATGGAAAACTTCCCTGATATCATGGAACCAGAGGACAAAATAGTTATTGAAAAAATACATTGATCCCCTCCAGAAAGGAATCCCAAAATGAAAACACCAAGGAATATTGGAGTCAAATTCCAGAACTATCAGATAAAAGAGAAAATACTCCAAGCTGTCAGAAAGAAACAATTTAAATACCAAGGTGTCACAGTAAGGATTACACAGGACCTGGAAGTATCAATATTAAGGGATCATAGGGTCTGGAATGCAATATTCCAAAAATCAATGGAGCTTGGAATAGAGCCAAGAATCCAGTATCCTGCAAAATTGAACCTTCTCTTCCAGGGCAAAAAGATGGACATTTAATGAAATAGGAGACTTCCAACTTTTCCTGATGAAAAGACCAGAGCTTAATAGAAAATTTAGAGTTCAAACAGGAGACACAAGAGACACATGAAAAGGCAAAATTAAAAAAAAAGGGGGGGGGGAGGGAAAATATCCCTAGCTGGAAGAAAGACTTTAATGACTCTCAAGAATTATAACTCTAGGGGGTGGCTAAGTGGCATAGTGGATAAAGCACCAGCCTTGGAGTCAGAAGTACCTGGGTTCAAATTCGGTCTCAGACACTTAATAATTATCTAGTTGTGTGGCCTTGGGCAAGCCACTTAACCGCATTTGCCTTGCAAAAAATCTTTAAAAAAAAAAAGAATTATAACTCTATTAGAGAGAATTTAATTAGCCAGAAGAGATGGATATGCATGACTTATTTGAAAAACTGCTATCCAATAAGATGAAACTGGATATATCCTTACCTGGGAGACTCTAATAACTCTCAATAATTGTAATTCTAGTATTGAGAAAAGCCAGAAGTGATGGACACTCATAACCTTTCTGTGACTCAGATAGAATAATTTAAACACAATATCTCCTTTAAAAAGACAGTAAAGAGATGGGAGAACGGAGGAGACTGAATAGGGAATATCTCATTACATCAAGAGGTACAAAGAACTTATTGTAATAGAGTGGAAGAAGGGAGGAGGTGAGAACTGCCTGAAACTTATTCTCATCAGATTAAAGTTAACAAACACACACTCAATTAAGTTAAGAAACTTATCTTACCTTTAAAGTGTTAAAGGGGGAAAAGGGGAGGGGGAGGAAAGGGGGAATCAACAGAAGGAAGGGAAGGAAGAAGGGGCAAATGGAAAGGGGAAAAAAGGGGAGGGGGGTTGGATGTAGGAAAGCAAGCACACTGAAGGTGTGGTATTCAGAAACAAAAAACTGGGGAATATGTATAAAGGGGAAAAGGGGGGAATACAAACAGATGGAAGATAACATAGAAGGCAATAAAGAGTTAGTAATTATAACTTTGAATGTGAATGGGATGAACTCTCCCTTAAAATGTAAGCAAATAGCAGAGTGGATTGAAAACCAGAATCCTACAATATGCTGCTTATAAGAAACTCATCTGAAGCAGAGAGATACATATAGTGTAAAGGTAAAAGGATGGAGCAAAACATGTTTTGCTTCAGCTGAAGTGAAAAAAGCAGGGTTATCAATCCTTATCTCAGACAAAGTAGCTGCAAAAATAGCATTAAAAGAGATAAGGAAGGAAACTATATCCTCCTCAAAGGAACCATAGATAATAAAGCAATTTCAATACTGAATATGTATGCACCCAGTGGTCGAGCATCTAAATTCTTAGAGGAGAAGTTGAAGGAGTTAGAATAAGTGGATCAAACAACAAATTATAGAAAGAATTCATTATTTTGTCCTAGATAATGACAATAATGAACCAACATACCAAAACCTATCACAAACATTCAACACACATTCACATTCAAAGCAGCTGTCAGGGGATATATTAAATCTTTAAATGCTTGCATCAATAAATTAGAGAAACAGGAAATCAATGAACTAAATATGCAACTAAAAAAATTAGAGAAAGAACAAATTAAAAGCCCCCAGTTAAATACTAAATTAGAAATTCTAAAAATTAAAGGAGAAATTAATAAAATCAAAAGCAAGAAAACTATTGAACTAAAATAAACCCAAGAGCTGATTTTATGAAAAAAACTATAAAACTGATAAACCTCTGATCCATTTGATTTAAAAAAAGAAGAAAACAAAATTGTTAGCATAATAAATGAAAAAGGTGAATTCATCACCAATGAGGAGGAAATTAAAATAATAATCCAGAATTATTTTGCCCATCTCTATGCCAATAAATTTGATAATATAAATTAAATGGATAAATACAAAACATAAGTTGCCCAGGTTAAATGAAGAAGAAATTAAATACCTAAATAACCCTTTCTCAGAAAAAGAATTTCAACAAGCCATTATTGAACTCTCTAAGAAAAAATCTCCAGGGCCAGATGGATTGACAAGTGAATTCTATCAAACATTTGAGGAACAACTGTTTCCAATTCTATGTAAACTCTTTGGAAAAATATGTGAAGACAGAACTCTGTATAACTCTTTCTATGACACCAATATGGTGCTGATACCTAAACCAGGAGAGTTAAAACAGAGAGAGAACATTATAGACCTAGCTCCCTGATGAATATAGATGCAAAAATCTTAAATAAAATCTTAGTAAAATGACTACAACAAATTGTCACTAGGATAAATACATTATGACCAAGTAGGATTTATTCCAGGAATGCAGGGTTGGTTCAATATTAGGAAAACTGTCAGTGTAATTAATCATGTCAATAACAAACCTATCAGAAATCATATGATTATCTCAGCAGAGGCTGAAAAATTTTGACCAAATACAGCACTCATTTCTACTAAAAACACTAGAGAGTGTAGGAATAAATGGTTTGTTCCTTAGAATAATAAGCAGTATCTATCTGAAACCATTAACAAGCATTATATGCAACGGGGATAAGCTAGAGGCATTCCCAATAAGATAGGGGTGAAACAAGGATTGCCCACTATCACCACTACTATTCAATATCATATTCGAAATGTTAGCTTCAGCAATAAGAGAAGAAAAAGAAATCAAAGGAAATAGAATAGGGAAGGAAGAGATTAAAAACTCTTACTCTTTGCAGATGACATGATGGTATATCTAGAGAATCCCAAAAAATCATCTAAAAACTACTAGAAATAATTTTCAACTTTAGCAACATCGCAAGATATAAAATAAACTCTCATAAATCCTCATTTCTATATATGACTAGTAAGATGCAACAGAAAGAGCTAGAAAGAGAAATCCCATTCAAAGTAACCTCAGACAATATGAAATACCTGGGAGTCTACCTGTCAAGGCAGACTCAGAAGCTTTTTGAAAACAATTACAAAACACTTCTCACACAAATAAAATCAGACTTAAATAACTGGGCAAATACCAACTGCTCATGGATAGGCTGAGCAAATATAATAAAAATGACAATTCTACCAAAATTAAACTACTTGTTTAGTGCCCTACCAATCAACATTCCAAAAAATTACTTTAATAAATATAGAAAAAAATTGAAAATAAATTCATATGGAGAAAAAAAGTCAATAATCTCCAGGGATTTAATGAAAAAAAGTGCAAAAGAAGGTGGCTTAGCCCTACCAGAAGTAAAATCACATTATAAAGCATCAGTCATCAAAACTGTCTGGTATTAGCTAAGAAACAGAGTGATGGATCAGTGAAATAGACTAGGTGCAATAGGGAAATGATTAGAGTAATCTGCTGTTTGATAAACTCAAAGAGTCCAGTCAATGGGATAAAACTCTCTCTTTGATAAAAACTGTTGGGAAAATTGCAAGTTAGTATGGAAGAAACTTACATTAGACCAACACCTCACACCCTAAACCAGTAAGGTCAAAATGGACACTGGATTTAGACATAAAAAACAATATTATAAGCAAACTAGGAGAACAAGGAATAGTTTACCTGTCAGATCTATGGAAAGGGAAACAATTTTTGACCAAGGAAGAGAAGGAAAACATCATTAAAAATAAACTAGATAATTTTGATTACATTAAATTAAAAAAAGCTTTGGCACAGACAAAACTACTGTAACCAAGATAAAAAAAATGTAGTAAATTGGGAAACAATTTTTACAACTAGTGTTTCTGACAAAGGATTCATTTCTAAAATATACAGAGAACTGAGTCAAATTTTTAAAAAAGACAAGCCATTCCCCAATAGACAAATGGTCAAAGGATATGCAAAGGCAATTTACAGATGAGGAAATCAAAGCAATCCATAATCATGTGAAAAATTACTCTAAACCACTAATCATTAGAGAAATGCAAAGTAAAGCTTCTCTGAGGTATCATCTCACACCTCTCAGACTGGTCAATATGACCAGAAAGGACAATGATCAATATTAGAAGGGATGTGGGAAGTCTGGGACACTAATAACATTGTTGGGGGAGCTGTGCACTCATCCAACCTTTCTGAAGAGCAATTTAGAATTATTCCGAAAGGGCAATAAAAAATGTGCATACCCTTTGATCCAGCAATACCACTACTAGGTCTGTACCCTGAAGAGATCATGAAAAAAGGGTAAAAATGTCACCTGTACAAAAATGTTCATAGCAGCTCTATTTGTGGTGGCAAAGAAATAGAAACCAAGGGAATGTCCATCAATTGGGGAATGGCTAAACAAACTGTGGTAATATGTATGTGATGGAACACTATTGTTCTATTAGAAACCAGGAGGGATGAGAATCCAGAGAAGTCTGGAAGGATTTGCATGAACTGATGCTGAATGAGATGAGCAGAACCAGAAGAACACTGTACACCCTAATAGCAACATGGGAGTGATGATCAACCTTAATGGACTTTCTCATACCAATAGGGCAACAATCAGGCACAATTTTGCGGTATCTGTGATAGAGAATGCCATCTGTATCCTGAGAAAGAATTGTGGAGTTTGAACACAGATCACGGACTATTTCCCTTAATTAAAAAAAATTGTCTTATTTTGTAATTCTGCTATATCTCATACTATGTGTTTCTTTCTTAAGGATATGATTTCTCTCTTATCACATTCAACTTAAATCAGTCCATACTATGGGAATAGTGTAAAGACTAGCAAACTGCCTTCTGTGGGGGGTGGAGGAGAAAAGCAAGATTGGGGGGAAAAAACTCAAAATAAATAAAACCTTTCTAAAATTAAAAAATAATAATATTCTAATAACATTTGCTATCAAGGTCAAACTGCTGAATTTAGAATTAATTAATTTTGTGTCATTAAATATTGTCATTTGATACTTTTAAGCCTTATATTCTTTCTTTATTAACCAGAAAAAACCCCTAAAATTATGACCCTGTCTTCTGTTTGAACCAGGATCATGTCTTTTGTTCATTTGGAAATGGACAATATGGGAGACAGAACTTCACTACACAATGAGAGAATGCACATTGTTTCTAAACCTGAGACTCCATTGTTCTTTTTCATTTTCTGTGAGGCAATTAAGGTTAAATGACAGGGTTAGTAATGTGCCAAATGGCTGAAGGTGGATTCAAGTTCTCCTGACTCTAAGGATAGTGCTCTATCCTCTGTGCTCATTTTTCTGTTTCTCATTCATGAACCTGATGTCTACAAAGAAATTAATCTACTTTTCAAGTATCATTCATTATTACATTTTCCCCCTTTTTGCCACCATCCATAATTATCCATTTAGAAGCCCCAATAAAGATAATCCATTCTACTAAGAAACTTTCCTCTGATGTCATATGCTAAGCGCTATTCACTATAATTTCCACAGTGTAGATTGGGTGTGGTTTTTTTAATTAAGTATTTTTCCTTAAAGTAAACTAAAAATGCAACCTTGGTACTAAAGTGAGTAATAAACCAAAGATATGGTTACTTCCTTTACAGAATTTCTTTCTTATAAATTGGAAAGTGTTATTCCCTAAGAGTGCACCATAAAAATGAGCATTGTCAAACATTTCATTTTTGTCTAGGAAATAAGATTTAGTTCTTTACTAGTGGTTAGGGGAAATGAGTTGTGGTAGCACCTAACACTTTGTGTGGGGATGTCTGGAGTTTCTTTTCATTACAGGAAGAAGAGAATGCAGGAAGTAATCAGAGAAGCAACATCAGTGTTAATTAGTATATGTTCAATATTATGATAATTGTTTCATTTTTCTATATCTATGTCAAAGAAAACCATTTGTGATTATCTCCATTCTCACTACATCAGTCACCTCCACAAAAGTCCAATTTCAATCATCTCATCACCTCATCACCCTGGGCTTTCAAAAGATATGCCAATGGACTAATCTCCTTTTAAAATGTTCTAGAAAGTTTTAATAATATGGAAAATCTTTGTATATAGTTCAAGCAACAGAGTCTTCTTTCCAAAGACCAGTCCCACCTAAGACCAATATGAATAGCTTTATCGCCAGTAATGAACAAATTCTTGCCATGGCAATCCATGAAACAGCATAACAGTTCCTCTATCTGCTTCTTAAGAGACAGAGGAAGCAAGATGAAAAAGCACACAGCAAAGTATTTTTTTCTTCTTTAATTTTTGTTTGTTTGTGTTTATTATAAATATTCCAAGGTTTTGAGTTTTAGATTTTTCTTCCTCGCTTCCTTCGCTCCTCTCTCTCCCTGATCAAAAATAATCTAATAAAGGCAGCTAGGAAGATAGAGCTCTGGACCTGGAGTCTAGAGGACCCAAGTTCAAATTTGGCCTCAGACACTTAGTAGTAATTGCCAAGCTTTGTGACCTTGGGCAAGTCACTTTAAACCTCATTGCCTTAAATAAATTTTTTAAAAAAGAAAGTAATCTAATATAGGTTCTACATTTATAACAATATTAAACATAGATCCATATTGATCATGATGTGACAGAAGAATCAAATCAAAATGAAGAAAAAAATTAGAGGGAAAATGACATGATACATATGAAAACTTTTAAAAATTGAAGATAGTAAGACTTGGTCTTCATTTAAACTACACAGTTCCTTCTCTGGATATGGATGGTATTTTCCATCACAAGTCTTTCAGAATTGTCTTTGATTATTGTGCTGCTAAAGTGAACAAGTCCATCATGGTTGACCCAATGTTTTATTAGTGTGTATGATGTTCTTTGGGTTCTGCTCATTTCATTCAGTATCAATTCATGCAAGTCTTTTTAGATTATTCTGAACTTCCATACCTCATGATTTCTTATAGACCTATAGCATTCCATCACATTCATATACCCTATTTGTTTAGTCATTCCCCAACTGATGTACATCACCTCAATTTCCAATTCTTTGTCACCACAAAAAGAGTTGCTATGAATCTTTTTATATATGTGGGATTTTTAATTTTTTCATGATCTCTTTGGGATACAGATCCAATAGTGGTATTGCTATATCAATGGGTATGCATAGTCTTATTGCACTTTGGATGTAATTCCAAAATGCTTTCCAGAAAGACTGGATTTTTCTTCTTTAATTGTCATATTTCCTTTTTAGCTCTAAATGGCGTTATTTACATTTCCTTGAAATTTTCTTTTGCAAACAAATAAAAGTTTCCTTTGTAAACCATTATTTCATCGATCCATTGCATTGATATCACAGAGGGAAATAATATAGGTCCTGAGGAGTTCTGTTGTTGGCTTCATTCATGGGTGGTAGATTTAAAGCTGGAAGAAATCTTGTAGTCCAACCTTTTCATTTTAAAGATGAAGAAACTGAAGCCTTCAAAGGTTTAGTGATTGGCCAAAGTTCACACAATTAGTACATTACAATGGAATTTGAAAAATGAGATCCTTAGACTCCAAATCTTTCTTGCCAACCCTAACCCATTTCCTAAATGGATTACCAGGGATACACATTTTTTCTCTGGAGAGTTATAACAAATGGATCTTGAATTTACTCATGTTGCTGTTCAGTCTTTTCAGTCAATTTCAGCTCTTCGGGACCCCATTTGGAGATTTATTGGCAAAGCTACTGGAGTGGTTTGACATTTCCTTTTCCAGTTCATTTTACAGAGCAAGACACTGAGGCAAGCAAGTTTAAGTAAGTGACTTGCTCAGGGTCACACAACTAGTTAAGTACCTGAGATCAAATTTGAACTCATGAAGATTCTGTATGCTCTAGGCTCAGCACTCTATTTACTGTGCCATCTAGCACAGACCTTGGTCACAAAAACTGTGTTCTGGCAAAATTCAACATTTTTAAATCTTTTCTCTCCTGAGAGCTTCTTTCAATAAATTTTGGATTTTGTGATATTAGTCAGTGCTCATCATGCCCAGAACCTCTTGATTATTTTCTGTGATGTAAGTTTCCTTGCTTCTGATATCTCATTCTAAGTTTTTCAACATTCATTCCTTTCTCCTGTTTTTCAATGTTTCTTACCACCCTCACTTATTTCCACTTTTATATTAAAATCACCAAGTAACAAAGCATATGTTAATTTAATATGGAAGATCTTGTCAGGTTCTTTATAGAATTTCTTTGCTTCTTCGTCCTCTACAAAAGATGTTGGTGCAATTATTTTCAGAACAATCTTTTTTCCAAGTTATCATGAGACCAACTCTTCCATGAAATGTTATTTCTTTTTGCCTTTGATCATCTTTGAGTACAGTATAAAATTAACACTTGTCAATTCCTTTATTTACCTCTCAACAGAAAGCCTATGAGTTATCCTTCCAATTATCTACAATTGATTTATTTCTTCTGGTTTCATTTATAGTAAAACTATCAAACTTTACTTGATTTTGTTCCTCCAGAATTATAGCCATTCTTTGGTCACTGGCCAAAGATCTCAACAGACAAATTAACTTTTGTAGATATCTGAAAAACTGTATGATTCCTAGGATCTTCAGACCTCCATCATTGCATTTGTAGAAGGCAATCAACAAATATTCATTTAACACTTTGTATATTCCAGTAATTCTATTAAACACTGGTAATAAAAAGAAACATAAAAATAGAGTCCCTTTCTACAAGAGCTTGTAACCCTTTGGGTATATTAGAGCAGAAATAAATGTTTACAGATAAAATATAGAGTCTGAACATGCTATACAAGGGTAAATAGGTGATGAACTCAGAATGCAGATTGTGTTTGATGTGGGACTCAATGGTCTTTGTCTGCCCCAGAGAAGCCATATTAGGGGAGAGAAGTCAAATAAAAGAAACTGGAGAGGCAGAATAAGAATTCTTGACAACATATTGTCTATCTGAAGTGGGTGAATTTCAACACTGTGAATCTGGGTGATTGCCTTCAATAGTAATAAGTTAGAAGTAAGGAATAAATTCTAATTTTAACATGTTGACTTTGAGAAACATCCAACTTGATAATGACATGGCCTAAAGGCAGTTGGTGATGTGAAAGTAAAGTTCAGAAGAAAGATTAAGATTAGACATATAAATATGGGAATCATCTGGATAGAGCCTTTACTGAAACCCACGAGGACATCACCAAATGAGATAATATAAAGGAAGGAAAGTATAGGTCCCAAGGAGATACCCACATTTAGTGGGCATGATCTGAATGAAGACCAGACAGAGGAGACTAAGAAGGATTCATATAAACAAGAAAGGGAAATATTTGAAAACCTAGAGAGGAAAGAGTACCCATGAGAAGAGTAATCAAAGATTTAAAAACAGTTGAGAAGGAAAAAGACGGAGAAGAGATCATTAAATTAAGTAGGAGATCATTTGGTAACTTTAGAAAAACCATTTTCATTTGAATAAAGAGGTTTAAAGTCTGATTGCTAAGTGGGATTGGAAGTGGAGGTTCCTAGTGGATATGGCTTTTTTTAAAGAACCACTGAATAATAGCTGATAAAATAATCAATACAAATAGTCAATACAAATGATCAGATCAGAAGGGATTTTTTTGTGTTTTTTTTAAAGCTGGAAGAGATATCAGCACTATTGTGGATAGCACAGAAAGAGTCAGTAAACAGCTAGAGATTAAAGGTTAGAAAGAGCATGGGGATAATTGTAGTATCAAACTGCTGAAAACAGGACAGAATGGAATCAAGGGTATATGTAGTGGGAAAGATTGCTCCCAAATTCTACTTCTCTACACTAGCTTAAAACTGAGCTTTCTTTTGTTCTCTACTGCTATCAACATTAGTATTTAAGATTCCTCATGTCCAACTCTAAAGCAAATTCTTATTTGTTCTCCTGCTGGCTAGAACTGGAAGCTATAATTTTTATTTATAATTGGCTTTGTCCATCTTTTTTTCTAGGGTTTTACCCACCTCTTCTTGCATCTATTCATCCCCTTGCTCAGTGCCTTTAATCCATAATTGGGAGATTCTGGACATAATGATAAGACAAAATAAACTTTCTCTCTCCATTATCTATCTGCAACATCAGAAATCCAGCTCCCAGTCAACTTCTCATTTCTTTCCTTATCTCTTTTCCTCTCCTCACTTCTAACCTTGCTTTGTCTTTTAAGCTGAGGGAAAAAATTAATTCCAAAAATAGAGTGAACAATTAAATTGTAAATAAGCATTTAATTTTAAAATGAGAATTTTCAGTCCATTGAATTTTGTCAGTGAATTTTCCACATTAAACTTTAGGAGTCTAATGGTTATTTATTATTATGTTGAGTAAACTGGACACTACCATCATCTACAAGATCTCCAAGTTTTTGTGACCTGAAGCACTTTCACCAATCAAATTACAAGGCTATGAAGTATCACAAAGAATGCCTAATTAGGGTCTAATGTAGTCTAATTTAAAAAGTCATTTAGATCTGTTATTTTGTACTTTCTCAAAGTTATATGCCAAAAGATTAAGGGAAATATTTTCATAGTGGCAAATTTTTCCAGTTAATGTAAGTTCAGAGAAATATAAATTTAGAGCTGAAAGGAACCTGAAACCATTTATTCCAACTTCCTTTGAAGAATTTGATTTGAAGAGAAATGACTTGTCCAGGATCACACAGGTAATAAACCACAAAAGACAAGATTTAAAAAACAGGTCCTCTGACTCATATTCAGGGTTCTTTACATGACTCAACTCAGTTTTTAAATCTTGAAAGGTTTTATTAAATACCTACTTTGCCCCTAAGTTGAGAGTTCATCCTTATGACCAGAGTACATGATAAAAATATATGTATATATGGAAATATGAAGTTTTAAAAGAAATTAAAAGAATGATTGTTTACATTATTATTATTATATTTACTTCTATCTCCCTTCTTTTTTATAGGGACTTTTTTTGTTTGTTTTGAGTTTGGTGTGGTTTTTTTTAAAATAAGGTAATGGGGTTAAGTGATTTCCCTAAGGTCACACAGCTAAGTATTAAGTGTCTGAGGTCACATTTGAACTCAAGTCCTCCTGATTCCAGGGTCAGTGCTCTATACATTCTAACTGCCTCTGTGAGAGATTTTTTTTTTAGATTTTTCAAGGCAATGTGGTTAAGTGGCTTGCCCAAGGCCACACAGCCAGGTGATTATTAAGTGTCTGAGGCCAGATTTGAACCCAGGTACTCCTGACTCCAAGGCCGGTGCTCTATTCACTGCGCCACCTAGCCGCCCCTGCCTTGTGAGGGCTTTTTAAAAAACTTCATGAGTATCAAATGAGAATGAGATTAGTACAGGAGTTTCTAATCTGGGATATTTGTAGTCCCAAGGAATGCCCAGAATACTTGGAAATAATTGCATTAGCTTGTTGATATTAAGAAAAATCTCCTTATTCAATTTTTTTTATAAGCAAATACATGGTAAGGGATAGAATTTATTGCCTACAGCATTTGAAAGGGTTAGGAATCCTTGGATTAAGTGTCAAAGAAATTTAAAGCTGAAATGTTAGAAGTCACTGTCAATTGAAAATCAATCAGCTTTGGGGCAGCTAGTTGGCACTGTGGGTGCAGTACCAGCCTAGAGTTAGGAGGACCTGAGTTCAAATCCACCATCAGTCACTTAATAATTACCTAGTCATATAACCCTAGGCAAGTCAATTAACCCCTCTGCCTTGAAGAAAAAGAAAATCAATTAGTTTTTTAAGATACTCAAAAATTGTAATTTAAGTCATTTAGGAATTATTATTCAAATTTTCAAAATTCAATTTATGACCACTATAAAAGGACGCCATGTATGCATAAAGAAAATTGCACCTATGCTATAACATCTTGTCCAACAATATTACCCCATGGACAAATGTAAATAAACCAATAGATTCAAATTCTCTATGCAATGGGGTCAAACATAAATAGGAATAGACCCCTGCTGTACATATTGAACTGGAAAACCACCAGTTATTATTTTTTAAATTTTATTTAAAATAAATATAATTTATATTATGCTATATAATATATAATATGATGCATATTGCATAATATATTTAATGCATCATATAATACATTTTGCATATTATATAAAAATACACAAAAAATTTCTTTCTCCTCTTTCGAATTCTTATTTTATATATAGGAGTAAAAATTTTCTTTATATGGCAAAGCTATCATACTTAATCCTCAGGTTGAGTTGGTGATCAAGAGAGGCATCTAGGTTAAAATATCATTTCAAATCTGCCTCCCTGATCATAATATCGTAACTATCATCATTGACTTATCAATTTATATTTTATTCCCTCCTAGCTATTCAAGCTAGGGACCCTAATAATAATAATGCCTTATTCCACACTAAGCTCCCTTATAAAAGCAATAAAGGTTCAGTAAAAGAAAGACCCTAAAATATCTTATGATTGAATTAAGGAAAAAACTTTTTGTTTATAGGGAAATGTCCTAGATTCACAAGCGAACTGTCCTTTTAAAGGAGCTAGCCCTCTCAAATATCACACAGATCTTGAAATAAAGAACATGTAATTTTGGCTTCCAACCATCAAGGGAAGATGAAAAGCAGATTATTGATATCATAGGAAGAAAGAAGGTAATTACACATAAAACCTAATAGGTGGTGTTGGCAAACCATACAGACAAAGCTGATAATTAATTATCTCTTAACCTAAGAGCTCTCCCTGGTCTTGAGCCCCAAGGAACTACCTCTCTTCTTTCACAGGGACAGGATTTCTTGCCTAACAACTCTACCTTCTTCCATTCTGGAAGGGAGAGTTTTCCTTGCTACTTCACTCTTTTTTTAGGGTCATGGCATTCCCTTCAAACCCAGCTTATCAAAATGACTGTACCTGCTGTGCTCATTGATCCTGCTAGCTTCTGCCAGCTCAATTTACTGAGGGTATTTTCCTAGATAACTTAATAAATTGTCTTCCCTATTAAATGCGTGACTTTTAAATAATCAGTCATTGGTACTGGTAGAGTCTCCAGTAGTAGGGTCAACCTGAAATAGGAATAGGTCCTTATTGTACATATTGAATTAGAAAACCATTGATTATCATTATCTATATTGTATTTTATTTTATATAATATAATTATATTCTATGTTATGCTATATAGTATGTAATATGCTGCATATTGTATTATATTTTTGCATAATGTATCACATTTCATGTAATATATAAATATACACAAATACACAGTATATTATATTTATTCTGTTAAGCATTTCCCAATTAGGTTTTATTTTTAAGGTGGTTTTTTTGCAAGGCAAATGGGGTTAAGTGGCTTGCCCAAGGCCACACAGCTAGGTAATTAATAAGTGTCTGAGGCTGCATTTGAACCCAGGTACTCCTGACTCCAGGGCTGGTGCTTTATCTACTGTGCCACCTAGCCACCCCCCCCCCATTAGATTTTAATCTCATTTGGCCTAAACTGGGGAGTCCTGCAGGACTCAAGGTCCACAAGTTTAATATCTCTGGTCCACAATCAGTTTCCAAAGGAATCTTTTTTTGAAGAGAAAATTTAGGACTCAAAATTTTAACAAATGAATGCTTTTACATTTTACATTTTTGTTTAGTATTTCAGCTGTTTTTATCTCATGATTCATTGAGGGGGAGTGGACCTTGGCAAAGATAATGCAGAGGTTTGTCATTTCCTTCTCCAGCTCATTTTACTGATGAGGAAATTGAGGCAAATGGGGATAAGTGATTGTCCAGGATCACACAGCTAAAAAATTGTCTGAGACTGAATTTGAACTTGGGGTCTTTCTGACTCCAGCTCCACTATCTAGCAACTTTAATAATCTGGCTCTTCTTCCTTAGGTTTTCTTTTCAGTCTCCCATTTCTCCACATATACATTTAACCACACCCAATAACTATGCAGTTTAGTGAAATTTCAAAATCATTAAACGAAAACCAAAATTATTATTTAAAGAAGAAAGAACTCTAGTGGAACTGGTTGCTTCAGAACAGTTAGCTTGCTTCATCCTTTGTTCTACTCCCTATTCAAGTAGAAAGTCAATGCAGAGAAGAAATGAGAGCAAATGAAGAGACATGGAATTTGTTTCCAAATGAACAAAAGAAGAATCATCAAGTAAGTCTAATCAACCAACACCAATGTTTTCATGCCCTATTAGATAATATATAGATTCTAGGCCAGATGCCCTCTTGTCTCCAATGTCCATCATTTTTTTTTTTGCAAAGCAACGGAGTTAAGTGACTTCCTGAAGGTCATACAGTTAAGTAAGTATTAAGTGTCTGAGGCCAGATATAAATTCAGGTCTTCCTGACTCCAGGGTCGGTGCTCTATCAACTATACCACCTAGCTGTCCAAGTCTCCATCATTCCTGACCATCCTTGATGTCACTGCTAGTTCATTCAGGACATTTCATCCCCTACCCAAAGCCAGCACAAAAACAAAAGTGCACTCCAGATGAAATACCCATTTTTGCCCACTCCTTAGACATCAATTCTAAGATACCTGTGAGAAAGGTAGACCTCATGTTTCTCTCCCTCATTCTTAACCTCCTTCCTGCTGTTCCTACTTCCTTCTCCAAGTCTCTCTCCCTCCCTCTCTCTCTCTCTCTCTCTCTCTCTCTCTCTCTTTCTCTCTCTCTAGCTTTTGTTTTTTCAAGATAATGGGATTAAGTGACTTGCCTGAAGTCATATGGCTAGGTAATTATTAGTTGTCTGACTCCAGGTCCGGTGCTCTATCCACTGCTCCACATAGCTGCCACTTATTCTCTCTTAATAATTAGCATTTATAACTATGCAAACACTTTGATCCAGCAATACCACAACTGGATCTATATCCTAAAGAAAGAGATCATGGAAAAAAGGGTAAAAACACCCCCACATTTCTTAGCAGCTCTTTTTGTAATGATAAAGAATTGGAAATTAAGGGAATGCCCATCAATTGTGGAATGGTTGAACAAATTGTGGCAATTTTAAAAGACTAATGATGGAAAATGCCATCCATATCTGGAGAAGGATATGTGGAGTTTCGGTGGAGACCAAAGCTTCAATTTTGAAATGTTGTCTTATGTGTATGTCATTTTTTTATCTTTAATATTTTCTTTCTCCTGTTTGGATCTGCTCTTCTCTCACAGCATGATCAATATGGATCTATTGTTTAGCATGGTTATAAATGTAGAGCCTACAGCAAATTGCTGTCTGTCAGGGAGAGGGGGGTGGAAGAGAGGGAGGGAGAAAAATGCAAAGCTCCAAACCTCACAAAGCAAAAGATTGGAAAAAAAAAAAAGAATGGTAAAATCTACTGTTGCTTGTAATTGGAAAAAAACAAATAAAACATTTTTTTAAAAAGACATACCCAAGTGACACCTTCATTTATATAGCACTTTAAATGCTTTATAAATAGTAACTCATTTTATCTTCACAACCACCCTGGAAACTAGATGCCATTATTGTGCCCATTTTTACAGATGAAGGAACTGAGACAGAGAGAAGACTTGCCCAGGTCCACAGTTTATAGTGTCTAAAATGTCTCTCTCTCTCTCTCTCTCTCTCTCTCTCTCTCTCTCTCTCTCTCATATATATATATGTCTATATATATATATATGTCTATATATATATATATGTCTATATATATATATATATATATATGTCTCTCTCATTCTTTCCCCTCACTCTTATTTCTCATTTTCTTTTTTCTTTTATTCATGTGTACAAAATGATTAATATGGAAATATTTTACATAAAACACATGTATTACCGAAATCTGAATTTTTACTTTCTCAGAGAAGGGGGAAAGGAGAAAAGGAAAAAGGGATAGAATTTGGAATTCAAAACTTAAATAGAAATGCTAAAAAACTTACAAAAGAAAACTCCACATGGGGGGTCACAGAGAGTTGAACATGACTGAAAACAATTCAACAAACAGTATATGCCATACTCTGCTAGACTGTGGATGAAATGAGGGGTGGAGATTATATTCAATGAAGGGAGACAATATGTACATTTACACCAATACAAAAGGTATTTCCCTTCCATGTAAAATGTGTTACTATTGAAATAATAAAGAAATAGAATTTTTTCAGCTGGTAAAGGATCTAAGATATTGACTCTCACATTGATGACTGAAATAGGAAATTGATTTTAGTTTTATAAAAACTGCAAAAATTTGTGCATAAAAAAATTCAGATGGAAGAAGAGCCATTTTGATCAGGAAATGAACTATAGCATAAATATAAATACTTGAATTACCTGACAAAAGTGTAGGATGATTCAAATAAGCAAAGGAAAAAATGTTCATTTATTAAAAATTAGAAAAATATGAATGTGAAGAAATATACATATTCTTTTCTAGTGATAGCTACATGTCCCAATTCTCCCTCCCCTGTATTTGGGGGAGGTGGGATGTGGAAGGATAGGGTGGTGATTACACCTTCTGTCCTTTTTGCTGATTGGCAGAAGTGTTGATTAGCACTGCAGTCTCATTAGATTCTCACTTGTTATCTTATAGTTTTATTTATCTTGGGACAGAAGGAAAGCCAGGAGCCATTCTACTCCAGTTTACTACTGTGTACAAAATGATTTTACATAATTGCACATGTATAACCCATATCTGAATATTTACTATCTCAGGGAGGGAGGGAGAAGAGAGAAGAAAGAAGTATGTAATTCAAAACTTTAAATAGAAATGGTAAAAAAAAAAAGCTTACAAAGAAAACTCACAGTCCACAAATGACAGTATTACTCTGTATGGGGGATAAATTTTACCCTAAAAGAAATTTCTCAGAGACTGGGACTGAGAAAAAGAAAGTTTTTATTTACTTTTTTCGAGAAAAGGGCAGGCAAATTCAGACACACCAAGATAGTGTCTCAGAGAATCTTGCCTGAAGCACAGCAAAATAGGTTTTATAGACACTAATGGCAATCCCCCCCCACCCTAATCCCCCTTCTTCTTCAACCTATAGGCTGGCTCTCCAGAGATACAATCTATTCACAGAAAATCTCTCCAAGCAACAGAGGAAAAGAACAAAGCATTTTTTATATTTTTCGTACCAAATGGTGAGTTAACTTAAAAGTCCTAATGACCTTCATCTTAACTAGAAAGAAGTAGGGTTTATGGTCAGAATGTCCTCCCTGTCAGCAAAAATAGCCTTATCACAAAACAGGAGGCTCTGGGTCTCTCTTGGAATGAAAAGTTTTCTTGACAAAAAACATTTCTTAATCCTGAGAGGACTTCACCAGGAATTTTCCCACTCATGTGGCAGCCAAGAACCCTTTACCCAAATCTCCTGCTACCACCTGGACCTCTGGTTCTGAGTCTTATTTTGACATGTCATAATTTAGGGAGAAGGAGGAGAAGAGAAAGGGATGTAGTCCCATCTTTTCTATATAAGGATACAAAATTAGATGAAGAATTATGTGGTAAAGTATTATGGTACTTTTACTCTTTTACATATAGCTGTTTTAAAATAAAGTAAAAAAAGAGAAAAATCATTCATTTATTTAAAGACTAATAAAGGTATTTCCAAATAATGTTGACTTCAAAGGGAAATTTAAGTTGTCACCCTTTGCATCAAAAAGGATGAATAACTGAATGACAGAAGGTTCTTATTTGAGTCATTGAAAAATAAAGGAGATAAGAAAAGATGACAGGCAGAGGGAAGACTGAAAAAGTGGCAGAAAAATTCAGCAGGAGTTGAAAAACAGATTTGCTGAATATATTTGAAGAGACAGGCTTCAGAAGCATCCATCTAGAAGCAAGATTAGGATTTCTGGTTACTGAGGAAATGAAGGAAAGCTACAGTTCCAGAGATTACCTTTTGCTGCCACCTAGAGCTCAAAAAGGTTTTTTTTTTCTGGGTTTCTTCCACATAAGGAAGTTCAAATATAATGTCAAAAGAAACCCAAGTACTTTGTATGCTTCTCTAGAAATCATCAAAACACTAAAAAAATAAAAAAAGTGAAATAACAAGAGATCTAATAGAGCTTCAAGTGTAATTTGTTTTTCCCATTCACATTCATGTGAATTCCCCTGAAATCTATCTACAGACCTCTCAGGGGGCCATGCACCTTAGGTGAAGAGCTCCTGGTTAAAAAGATATCTAAATTTTCCCCTTTAACTATGGTTCTAGAGATCTATCATTTCACAAATGAAGCAGGTCATATCTGTTTCAACAGGCTTTTCATCTGCCCTTAAAGATTATAGCTCCATAAAGTAGGTTTCTAAATATGATTTGGAAGTTAAAAAAAAAGGTACACTCATTCCCTACAACAACAACATCAATCAATCAATCAATTGAAAACTATGTGCTAAGTACTCATTATGTTTCAGGCATTTACCTAAGCACTAAGGATTCAAATACAAAATCTGTCCTTAAGAAGCTTCCATTCTATTCCAAGAAGACAGTACATAAGAGTGATGGCTAAAGAAAGGTTAAGTCATTCAGCTGTAGATCTGACCTTACCAAAAACAACATTCTCCACATTTATGGGGTAGGCAGTCCACATATTCCATTTTGAAGCAAACAGGTTCAGAAAAATTTGCAATCTCTACTTTTTGGCTTTCTACCTCATCAGACATATAGACGTCTCCAAAGTTAGCATTAATCTCATAATTGCCAAATCTGATACCTATTCTGAATCCCCATCCTTCACTGACACTGTTGATCACTATCTTCTCTTGCATACTCTCTCCTCTCTCAGTTTTTGTCCACACTATTCTCTCCTAGTTTTCCTCCCACCAGTCTGAAAACTCCTTTTTGGTTTCCTTTGCTAGATCCAGATCACACCCGTAATTTGTGAGTGTCACCTCCCCCCCCAAGACTCTCTCACCTGAGTCTTCTTTTCTCCCTTTATATTATCTTGCTTAGTGATTTCATCATCTCCCATTGGTTGAATTATCACCTTTATGCAATGTTCTATATTTATAAATCCAGTTTTAGTCTATCTCCTGAATTCTAGTCTAGCATCATCAACTGCCTTTGGACAAAAGAATCAAATGCCCCATAAGTATCTCAAACTCAACATGTCCAAAACAGAACTCAATCATCCCTTTTCCCATTTTTACTGTAAAGGGCACCACCATCTTCCAAATCATCCAGGTTCTCATGGTGTCATCTCTGACTCCTCACTCTCATTCCATGCATCAGATTTTTACCAAGTCTTGTCATTTCTACCCTCCCCACATCACTTCCCTCCATTCATATGGCCACCAGCCTAGTACAGGTTTTCATGACCTTTCTCCTAAACACTGAAGAGGGTTTCTAATTTGTCTCTCTGCCTCATCTCTCTCTCTCTCTCTCTCTCTCTCTCTCTCTCTCTCTCTCTCTCTCTCTCTCTCTCTCTCTCTCTCCCCATTATTAAGCTGCACAAGTTATTTTCCTAAAGTGCATGCCCTATCTTGCCACTCTCTTTATTACCTTCCAATCAAATAAATATATTAAGCCTTCTGTTTAGCATTTAAAGATCTTTACAATTCTCATGTCATCTCTCAATGACTGTCTTCTATTATATATGTGTTTTTATATTTAATTATATGTACATACACAGTTATTTGCTTTTTGTCTCTTCCATCAAGATGTGAGGTTTTTTCCTGGGACACTAATACATTGTTGGTGGATTTATGAATTTATTCAACCATTCTGGAGAGCAATTTGGAATTATGCCCAAAGGGCTATAAAATGTGCATACCCTTTGATCCAATAATACCACTACGGGGTTATTCTCTGAAGAAGTCATGGAAAAAAGGCAAAAACATCACTTGTAACAAAAATATTCACAGCAGCTCTGCTTGTAGTGGCAAAAAATTGGAAACTGAGTGAATGTCCATCAATTGGGGAATGGCTGAACAAACTGTGTTTTATGTACATTATGTAATGCTAATATTCTATTAGAAACCAGGAAGCAGCCCTCCTGGAATTCAGAGAAGTATGGAAAGATTTGCATGATCTGATGCTGAGCAAGATGAGCAGAACCAGAACATTGTACACTATGTTGGTGCTCCCTGGGGTGCAGGTCAGGAAACTGCTTCTGTTGCCAGGAGCCAGCACTCCCAGGAGCCCTGGGGCTGTTCCCAGGAAGGAACATGGAGTTGATAAACAATCTTAATGGATTTCTCTTCCATCAATGCAACAATCAGGGACAATTTTGAGGGTATCTGCAATGGAGAATACCATCTATATCCAGAGAAAGAATTGTGAAGTTTGAACAAAGACCAAAGACTATTACTTTTAATTTTTTTAAAAAATTGTTATCTTATTATGTTTTGATATATCTTCTATTTCATTTTTTCCCTCAAGGATATGATATCTATCTCAACACATTCAACTTAGATCAATGTATAGCATAGAAACAATGTAAAGGCTAACAGACTGCCTTCTGTGGCGGGGGGAGCAAGATTAGGGGAAAAATTATAAAATTCAAAAATAAATTAATTAATTAATAATTTTTTAAAAAGATGTGAGATTTTTTGAGAGCATATTTTGACCTTTCTTTCTATTCTCAATCTTAGCAAAGCACTTGGCATTATAGTTCTTAATAGTGCTTTTTCATGTTTGATTGACTGATGAATTAAATGATTTGTCAACAGAGTATCATTGAAATTAGAAAGTCCAAGTTCTCTATCAGGAAAGTCAACATTCCTCTTCTACACTTATTATTGTTTCAAATAAAATCATATTGAAGCTTCCATTTATTCAAATCTTATATTGAAGGAAGCCATCAACAAGTCATCTTGACCCATGTCTTCCCACTAGACTCTGAAAACTCTGAAGGAGGAAGAGAGGTTGATGACTTTGCACAGCTCTGCATCACTGAAGTCCAGTTTATTCACATGGAAAGACAAAGACTTCCTGATGTCATTGGTCCCCTTGTTTTGAAATATTCTTCATTGACATCATTGGCCTGAGACACTTACCAATACCCAACTTGCAGCTGGCTGCTTTCAATTTTGTAGACCCTTATTCATTCAGTCAGTTTCTCATTACCCTTTGCCTTAATCAATTGATTTGGTACTCAACATATACAGGACCTTAACTAATTTTGCATACAAAAATTCATATTATTGGAAAAAGGAACATAAAGGAAGGAAAGGAAAAGAAAACAATTATTAATCATCAGCTATGAACCAGTGTGCTCAGAAATTTATAAAGATTAACTCATGTGTTCCTCATAATAGCTCTATCCCTACTTTATAGATGAGAAAACCTAAGAGAGACAAAGGTTAAGTGACTTACCCAAGGTCACACAGCTAGCAAGTGTCAAATTTGAACTCAAGCTTTCCTGAGTTTAAGCTCTGAGTTCTGTGGAACTATCTACTTAGTCCTAAAGATAAACCCAGAATGGGTAACTACATAAACTACATGATGTTAGCATCCATTTTATTTTTTCTGAATTACAAGTAAAGATAATTTTCAGCATTCATCTTTTTGCAAGCTTTTGAGTTTCATATTTTCTATCACCTTCCCTTCTCTCCCCTCTTCCCATTGTTTGCATTTCATTGTTTGCTTCTTTCATTAATATATGAGATTCTTGAGAGCATATTTTTACTTTTCTTTACATTCTCAGTTTTAGAATAGCACCTGGATCATAATTTTTCATAATGTTTGTTCATATTTGATTGATTGGTTGATTAAGTAATTTTTCAACAGAGTAATCCTGGTTTTCAATCAGAAAAGTCTAGTATTCTGATATAGGTTGTCCAAGAAATCTGATCTTGGTTGTATATATACAGTTATATTTAACATATTTCTGAGTTCAAATCCTTAATACTCTTTTTTTGTTTGCTTTTTTCCAAGGCAATGGGGTTAAGTGGCTTGCCCAAGGCCACACAGCTAGGTAATCATAAGTGTCCTGAGAACTCAGGTACTCCTGACTCCAGGGCTGGTGCTCTATCCACTGCACCAGCTAACCATGCCCAGCCTCCCTTAATACTCTTAATACTCAAATACACTTAATACTCACTTAGCTGTGTGATCTTGGGCAAGCCACTTAACCCCTTTGCCTTGCAAAAAACAAAAACAAAACCAAACCAGCATATTTCAATATAAGGTTGTGAAAGAAAAATTAGAACTAAGGAAGAAAGAAAAATTCATAAAAGAATTTTTAAAAGTGAACATAGTGGAAATTGGGGGTGAATCCAAGATGGCAGCAGGAGAAGAGCCTCTCTTAGGTGCTCTCTCTAAAATCTTTCAAAAATCTTAAAACTATGACCCTAACTAAATTTTTGAGAGAGAAAACCCACAGAAAGATCCAGTGAGGCTATTCTCCAGCTCAAGGCAACCTGGAAAATAGTGGGAAAACTGTGTTCCACAAGGTTGGAGGAGTGGTACTTCACTGGAGGGAAGAAACTTCAGCCTCCCAGGAACAGTCCCAAGGTACCTGGGAGTGCTAGCTCCTGGCAGCAGAAGCAGTTTCCTGACCTGCACCCCAGGGAGCACCAAGCACAACTTGGAAGATCATCAGGGAGACTTCTGCCAGAGCAAGCACTAAGCCCAGGCCCTCAGTGCAGCCCATGTGCTGAGTGCAGGCACTCAGCATTGCCCATGGAGCCACTCAGCAGGGGTCTCCAGGCAGCTGCACCCTGAGTGCTCAGCCCACGGAAGGTAAGGGAGAGGAGGGAGACTGGCAAGGTCTATTCTCTATCCCTGGAACAGGATTCTGGGACTTTGACCACATTTATACCCTGGTCACAGTCTAGGTCCCCCCCAATAGAGCAGGGACCACCCTCAGAGCCTCAGGGCAAAGGGGTGAACTTGAAATCATTCACAGACCTGAAGAGCAATCAGAGTCTCACACACTGAGGACCTTGTGGGGAGGGGGAAGGAGTGTCCCAATAATACACAAAAGCTCAAGAAGCACCCCAAAACTAGGCACAGGCTAGGGAAATGAGTAAACAGAAAGAAAAGGAAACTAACCATAGATAATTACTTTGGCCCAATGGAGGATCAAAATACTCAATCCGAAGATGAGAAAGTCCAAGCTTCTGAATCTAAAGACTCCAGATTATGGCAGAGCTCAAAAAAGAATTTGAATATCAAATAAAGGAGGTAGAAGAAAAATTGGGAAAATAAATGAGAGAGGTGCAGGAAAAACATGAAAACAAAGTCAGCAGCCTAGTCAAGGAGATTCAAAAAAATGCTGAAGAAAATAACATGTCAAAAACCAGCTTAGGTCAAATAGATAAAAACAGTTCAAAAAGTTATTGAGGAGAAGAAAGCAGAAATGGCCAGATGGAAAAGGAGATAAGAAAGTTCTCTGAGGAAAACAAATCCTTCAGATGGAGAATGGAGCTAAAGGAAGCTGATGACTTAGCAAGAAATCAAGACACAATAGTTCAACACCAAAAGAATGAAAAATTAGAAGAAAATGTGAATTATGTCATTGAAAAAACAACTGATCTGGAAAACAGATACAGGAAAAATAATTTTAAAATTATTGGGCTATCTGAAAGTCATAATCAGGAAAAGAGCCTATTTTTAAAGAATTTCTGCAGGAAAATTGCCCTGATATCCTAGAAGCAGAGGGCAAAATAGAAATTGAGAGAATCCACCAATCTGCCCCAGAAAGAGATCTAAAAAAATAAAACCCCCAGGAATATCATAACCAAGTTCCAGAACTCCCAAGTCAAGGAGAAAATATTACAAGCAGCCAGAAGGACACAATTCAAATATTGTGGAGCTGCAGTCAGGATACACAGGACTTAGCAGCAACTACATTAAGGGCTTGTAGGGTTTGAGGCTCTGTCACCCCACCCCAGGGCTGGTGCTCTATCCACTGTGCTACTCAGCTGCCCCACAGCACATTTTTGAAGAGGGACAGAGTGAAAGTAGAGAGAAAATATAATAGATGGTAGTGGGGAGGAATGGATGGAGGGAATTACAATCAACAACAGTAATTACTATGATGGACTTATGATAAAGAATGAGACAGAGCGGAGGGTATCAGAACACAGACTGAAATACATCTTTTTCTTTTTCTTTTACTTTATTTCTCATGAGGTTTATATTTTTGTGGGGGGAGAGGGTATTATGTTTACTCTTAAACAGGAATATTTTAGTAATGTGTAACTAAATTAAAGAAAAATTTAAAAATTTTTAAAAAGGAAAAAAAAAGAAAAAGAAATAATTAAATCTTCATTCTGATTCTAAAATGCCACTGGAGAATCTGGAGCCCAGAGGTAGGAAGGCCTATTCTCAAGGGTGACAAGTACACTTTGGAAGAACTGATAATTTGCTTTCCTGTAAAAGGTATCATGGGATAGTGGGAAGGCTGGAGACATGCTTTCATTCCATCATCTCTCATTTGATCCTGGAACCATCCTAGGGAATGAGGGATAAAAGGATGCCTCTTGCAGAGGCTGGGTCATCCAGGATCCAGATGGGAAGAGTCAGGCTGGAGGTGGGTAGAGAGATGAGTGTGAGACCCTCCTGCTAGCTAACTTAACCATTCCGGGAAGCAAGGTGGAATTATACTAAGAAAATGACTCAAATGTCCATGCAGTCTGTCCCAGTGATATCACTGCAAATGGGACAGGGGAAGAACTGACTTGAGCATCAGGTATCTAGGTTGCCAGGCATACCCCTGACATCTATTGCCTACCTGACCCTGGGGTAATACTGCAACCTCGGGTCTTCAGTTTCCTGAAATGTAAAATAAGGTGTTAGCCTTCTAGATAAATGGATGAATGAATGAAAAACTAAAAAAAGTGGACATAGTGGTGTGAAGGCAGGAATTCCCAGAAACCCCAAATGCCATAAAATTCTGACTCTAACCAAATTCTAGAGTGGTAGAACCACAGGAAGACTAAGTGAAATAATTTTCCAGCCCAGGGAAAGTTAGTAGTTCTACAGTAACAGTCTATTCAACCCCAAATGGGGCTGGAAAAAGGTCCAGTACAGCCCAGGTCATAGCCCCAGCCCAGTCCTGCCAGAGTCAACCAGCCCCAGTCTTCCAGAAACAGACTGAGGGGCTCCTGGGTCCCAGGGGATGCCAGAGTTTGTGGCAGCTGGCCGGAGAGCTGATGACTTCCAACTCAGGGATCACCAAAAACAACTAGGAAGGTAAGTGGGAGAACTCTGCCAGAGTGAACAGGGATCCAGTACAGCTTCGACCTCAGCATATACCTGGCCCTAGGAAACAGAAACAGGCTTACAGAGTCACCCAGTGGAGAGCTGCCTAGTGGGGAGCCATCAACAGGGAGCCTCTCAGCAGAGAGCACCCAACAGAAAGCAACCCAGGAGGGAGCCACCACTGAGAGCAGCCCAGCAGGAAGCCACCATTGTGAGCAGCCCAGCAGGGAGCCATCAGCAGGGAGCAACCCAGCAGGGAGCCATCAACAGTAAACCAACCAGCAGGAAGCCATCAGCAGGGAGCAACCCAGTGGGGAGTCATCAGCAGGGAACCATCAACAGGGACCCATCAACAGGGAGTCATCAAACAGCTACTCCAAGAGTACTAAGCCTATGGAAGATAAAGGGGTAGGGAGATACTATCAAGGTCTCTCCACTATCCCTAGGCAGGCCTCTGCTGCTTTGTCCATATTCTCTAGTTGCAGTCGCAGTCAGAGTTCCCTATTGCCATGGCAGAGCATGGACCCTCCTCCCTCCTCCCAGTTCCAGAGTAGAGGGCAGTGCATACAATTATCCACAGACCAGAGCACAGGCAGGAGAGCAGTCAAAGCATCTCCTAAGACAATGACAGAACTAAGGTCCTTGGGGGGGGGGGGGGGAGTTGTCCCAATAACACTCAAAAGCTTGGGAAGTATGCTAAACTCAGGTTATAGGCTGGGGAAATGAGTAAACAGATTAAAAAAAAAAGAGAATCTGACCATAGAAAATTATCTTGGTCCCATGGAGGATCAAAACACACACTCAGAAGACAACAAAGTCAAAAGTATCTGTGTTCAAAGCCTCCAAGAAAAATAGGAATTGGGCTCAGGTTATGGAAGAGCTCAAAAAAGATTTTGAAAATCAATAAAGGAGGTAGAGGAAAAATTGAGAAGAGAAATTACAACAATCCAGGAAAATCTTGAAAACCAAATCAGCAGCTTGGTGAAGGAGATACAAAAAATTGCCAAAGAAAACAACATGTTTAAAAAAGGTCAAATGGAAAAAGCAGTCCAAAAGGTCAATGAGGGAAGAATGCCTTAAAAAGCAGAATTGGTCAGTTGAGAAAAGAGATAAGAAAACTCTCTGAAGAATGCAATTCCTTCAAAGGAAGAATGCTGCTGAGAGAAACTGATGACTTTGCAAGGAATCAAGAAAGAATAAAACAAAAACAAAACAATTAAAAACTAGAAGAAAATATGAAATATCTCATTGGAAAAACAACTGACATGGGAAACAGAACCAAGAGAGATAGTTCAAAAATTATTGGGCTACCTGAAAATCATGACCAGGAAAAGAGCCTAGATCTCTCTGAGATTACCCCCCCCAAAAAAAAACTCCCATAAAAATTGTAGCCAAATCCAGAACTCTCAAGTCAAAGAGAAAATATTACAATTAGGCAGAAACAAAGAATTCAATTACTGTGGTGCTACAGACAGGATCACACAGGACTTAGCAGCATCCACATTAAGGGCTTGTATGTCTTGGGATCTAATATTACAGAAAGCAAAGGAGCTTGGATTATAACTGAGAATCAACTATCCAGCAAAACTGAACATCCTGAACATCCTCCTTCAGGGAAAGGATGGACATTCAATGAAATAGAGAATTTCAAATGTTTTTGTTGAAATGACCAAAACTGAACAGAAAGATTTTTCTCCAAGTACAGGACTCAGGTGAAGCATAGAGAGAGAGTGGATGAGAAGGGCAAATTATGAGGGATTTAATGATGTTGAACTGCTTGTAATTCTACTTGGGAAGATAATACTGATAACTCATGAACATTCTCAATTATTAGAGCAGTCAGAAAGAGTAGATAGATAGATAGATAGATGGATAGATAGACAGATAAAGACACAGGAGAGAGCTAAATATGAAGGTATAAAATTATAAAGATGGAGTCAATGAGTGAAAAAGGAATATACTGGAAGAAAGGGAAAAAGAGGTAGAATTAGCTAGGATAGTTCACATAAAAGAGTCAAGAAAAAGTTTTTGCAATGGAGTAGGGGGGATAAGTGAGCCTTTATTGTTATAGGAAATGACTCAGAGAGGAAACACCATACATTCAATTAGGGTATAGAAATCTGTCTTACTCTAGAAGAAAAATGAGATGAAAAGGATGGGAGAAAGGGGACAGGGGGAGAGGAGGGGAGGTATAGGGGATAGTGGTGAGGAAGGAAAAATCATGGTAGAAGGTAGTCAGATACAGCACACTTCTTTTTTTGGTAGGGCAGTGACATTGGGTGGTTTGCCCAGGGTCACAGGGCTGGGTGATTGTTGGGTGTCCAAGGCCATATTTGGATTAGATATTCCTGGTCTCAGGGCAGGTGTTCTGTCTGCTGTGCCACCTACCTACCCATAACATACTTTTGAGGACAAAGTGAAAGGAGAGAGAGAGAGAGAGAGAGAGAGAGAGAGAGAGAGAGAGAGAGAGAGAGAGAGAATAGAATAAATGGGAAAGGGGAGGAATTGATAGAGGGAAACACAGTTAGCAATGGCAACTGTGGGAAAAAATACTGAAGCAACTTCTCTGATGGACTTATGATAAAGAATGTAAACCATTCCAGAGATAGAATCAATGTTACCTGAACATAGAACGAAGTACAATTTTTTTCTTTTTCTCTCACTTTATTTTTCGTGGGGTTTCCCTGTCTTTATGGGGGGAGGGGGGTTATGTTTAGTTTTGCAGCAAGACTATTTTAGTAATGTGTAAATAAATTTTTTAAAAAGTGAACCTAGTGCATCCGTTTTAAAAACAAAAGTTAAATGGCCCCCTGACCTCAAGGAGATTACATTTTGATAATGTAAACAACATGCCTATGAAAACATGTGAAGAATATATACATATCACTTTTATCTCCCAAACTGCTACTTTGAGAACAATGCCAGAAAACCTTAAGATTCAAAAAATGTTCAATGAATTCTGTCCAAGATTTCACTAGTTGTGGATATAGTTTTAAACTTGCCTTTTAAGACTTATAGCAAGGAGAAGTTGAAACACACTATTCAGATTCCATCTCCTTAGAGAAAAATGTGTATCGGGCAAGGTTGAATAGGATAAGCTAATGAGGGGAACCTTTCTGAGTTAACTCCATTTTTATCAGCCTAATATAAAGAATAGTTGAAGAATCAGGGCAACCCAACCTGAGACTCCCCTACTCATCCTTAATTCCAATGGTCCCACTTAGCTTCATTACAAAAACCATTTTAAAAACAAAAATTAAATAGCACCCTGACTTCAACAAGATTACATTCTGATAGTGTAAACAACATGCCCATGAAAATATATGAAGAATATATATATATCACCTTTATCTCCCAAGTTTACAAAAGCATTTATTGCATACAAAATAATACATAGTTTTAGCACATGGGAGTGGGGGATATTCAGGAAAGACTTCTTGTGCAAGATGGCACTTGAGGGACAGCTAGGTGGCACAGGGGATAAAGCACTAGCCCTGGAGTCAGGAGTACTTGGGTTCAAATCCGGTCTCAGACACTTAATAATTGCCCAGCTGTATGGCCTTAGGCAAGCCACTTAACCCCATTTGCCTTGCAAAAACCTAAAAAAAAAAAAGATGGTATTTGAGGTGAATCTTGAAAAAAACTAATGATGCCAAGAGACTAAGATGACGAAGGAATGTATTACAGGTATGAGGGAGAGCTAATTGAAAGACCCAGAGATAGAAGGGAGGGAGATGCATGGGTGAGGAGCAGCAATGTGAGTTCAGTATAGCTAGATTAGAAGATTATTTTTTCCATAGAACAAAGACAAGCTACACAATTCCATTGGTTTTTTTTGGGGGGAGGCAGATTGTGGGGGGGGTGGTAAGGAATTAGGTGACTAACCCAGAGTCACACATCTTGTAAGTATCTAAGACAAGATTTGAGCTTGGGCTTGACTAGGGACTCTATCCACTACACTATCTAACTGCCCCTGTGATTCTTAATACAGTAAGGGATAGGTTTTAGATGGGGAGGCAAGATGCCTCTCATAACCACACTGCTCAGCTTTTTTTCTTGATTACAGACTTTGGTAATTAGATGAAGGACACGGAGGCATCTTCATTATTGTTGGATGTCACAGAAATGTCTAGGGATATGCTATAATAAACTGACAATTCTCTCAGCAAAAGCAGCAGAAAAACAAATCAGTTTTAATCTTGTTATTATTTTCCTTCAGTGACATCTAGAGTTAAAGCAGGAGTATTAAGTATTTTAAACTTTTTTTTAATTTTGTTTTCTGTTTCTGGATTTATTTGGGGAGAATAGGTAGACTTGGTAATAAATCACCAAGCTTTCATTTGCCCCATATTCTACTTTTCCATGTGACCAAGGTGAACATTTATTTTTGTTCAATGTTTATTACCATTCAGACCAAGAAGATCTCTGATAGGAAGCCATTAAGGAAATTAGAGAAATATGATTTACTTTTTCAGTTTATTAAAGGTTGAAGATTTCTTCATTCTCTTTATTAGAAAGTACTAAGGTACAAGCAATTTGATAGGGCTTTCCAGTTGCCTAAATCCAAAAACATTATGAGGGAAACTCATCCCTCTGACTTAACATGTGTTTCTAATTCCATTAGATTGTAAACTCCTTGAGGACAGGAATTGTCTTTGACCTCTTTTTCTATCCCCAGCACTTGGCACAATAGGTGATTAATAAATGTTGATAGGTTGATCGATTGATGTGCCACCCTGTCAAATGCCCAGACAGGGAAGTTGTGACTAACAATCAATGTTATATCCTTTCTGAACATCCTTTCCATTTTATGGTTAAGCAAATCTTTCATTTAATTTAAATGATCTATGAGTAGCTCATTTCATTCTCATCTTGAACCTGAACCAAAAAGACTAGTAAAGTCTGACCTAGTTAAATATGATATTTATCCTATACTGCACTTTATTTTTTTTACTTTTTTTTTTTTAGTTTTTGCAAGGCAATGGGGTTAAGTAACTTGCTCAAGGTCACACAGCTGGGTAATTATTAAGTGTTTGAGGTCAGATTTGAACTCAGGTATTCCTGACTCCAGGGCCGGTGCGCGTCACATCCACTTCACCACCTAGCTGCCCGAACTTTATCTATTAAATGAAGGGGATTGAACTGATCAGCATGGTATTCAATTTGCTCCAGCCTACCTAGAGAATGTCTCCACCTAGACTGTCTCTCTGTTGCCTCCCTGTGTTGAGACATGAGGGCTGTTGCAGTTGTTATCACTATCCCCCATGCCAGGATGATTACTGTAAATGGTGCTACATATGTACCAAATATGTACTGTAAATGGTGCTATATACCAAAAAACTAGACCCTTTCAAGTTACCCACAGTGCTGTGGGAGGGTGCTACCCCTGCTGGGTCCTAATTCTTCCCCTAATTGGTTCTGGAACAGTCAAGGATGGGTTCTGAATGCTGCCCTCCTATGCTGGGGTCTAGTGATGATATCAGGATCAGACTGTGCATCGCCTCACTGGGTCTGGTCTGGCATACCCCTTGCCCATGCTCTCAGGTCAAAACCTCACTGCCCCCTGGCTGGTCTATCATATTAGTAGGCTCAATAACAATATTACTGCTTGTTGTCAAGAGATGTCTGGCCAGTCATGCTTAGGGTTGGCTTCTCCCAAAGCAAAAACTCCTTCTGTTGCTAGTCACCTCTGACTAAGGGGTCTAAGGGCTAAATTCATCTTAGCATCATCATTCATTCATCTGTACTCACAGAGTCACAACTTGAAGTTAACTAAACCATAAAGCATGGCCATTCCTTTAAGTCTCTAGATACTTAGCATTTGATGCATATATACTAAATAACTGATATTATTTCATCATCTACATTGCCTTTAACACTCTACAATAATTTCCCTGATTATTTCTTTTAACCATGGGTAGTTAGTAGTACAGAGTGGATATAGTACCTGATCGGGAGTCAGGAAGTTGTTGTTTAGTCATGACCAACTCTTCATGATCCTGCGGAATAGGATTTACTTGGAAAAGATACTGGAGTGCTTTGTCATTTCTTTCTCCTGTGGAGTAAGGCAGTTGAAGGTTAGATGACCAGCCTACAATCATCCAGTCATTAAGGGTCTGAGGGTCAGATTCAAATTCAGATATTCCTGACTCCAGGTTCAACAAGACCTGAGTTCAAATCCAGCCTCAAACTCTTACTAATGCTGTAAACCTGGATGCTTTTCATCATGGGAGCATTGACAGAGAAAATGGGAAGGATCTCTGAGGTCATCTAATTCAACTCCCTCATTAATAATAAATTAATATTTATATCGTGCCTACAATGCCTACTTAGCAAAGTGACTGACTGACAGACATTGTGTTAAGTGTCTTTCACCTATCTTCTCACTGGATCCTCACGACAATCCTGGGAGGTAGGTGCTAAGTAATTTTTCCAATCATGTAGTCAAGAAGTAACAGGTTTAGAATTTGAATTCAGGCCTATGGGCACAAATCCATGATTCATCCATCCATAATGACAAATTAAAACAAATTTATACAATTTTTATTTTTAGATGACTGGTTAGAGCTGACGTTTTGTGTCTTTAATTTTGGCTAGATCTCCAACTATGCTTCCTACTTACCTGTTGTATCTCATGGTTGCCGCATTGTTGGGGTAGTTCTACCTTTTTTGAGCCCCATTTACTTTTTTCCCATCCTACACAATCAAGAAAATGATCCTTTTCTGGTTTTTAACTCTCTATAAACTACTACTTGAATGGTTGAAAAGTTCCAACACTAGCTCTCCAATCAGTCCAAATTTACTAACACCATGCCTCTCACCAAAAGCTCCCAGACACTCCCCAGAAAAGGCCAGAGGTCATAGCACAAACCAAAGAAAGAATAGCCAATTCAGGACATGCCATTTCAGAAAAATCTATTTACTGATCAAGAAGCCTTGAAATGATCACAATGTATATGTAAACTTCAGATAAATCTCACATATTTACTGAATAATGTAAATTATAAAATTTATATTGTACAACCTTACATAAGTTCCAATGAGTTCACAATGTATATTATGAATATATTATCAGACATATTATCAATATATTATCAAAGATCATTCACATCTAAGCTAGGATATAACTTGTAAAGATAGAATAATCAATTCATATAATTAAAATAGTAAAGGAATTTTTGAAATTCAAAAAACATGAAATAAAAGCACCTACTGTTCCTAGAGGACAAGAATTTTAGAAGTTCACAATGCTATAGATATAGATATATATATATACAGATATGTAATTTTAAATTTAAATACTATATATCACTAGTATGTTACATATAAGATATTCATTTTAGATTGTGTTGTTGTTCAGTCATGTCCAACTCTTCATGACTTTTTGGGGGGTTTTCTTGGCAAAAATACTGGATATGTCTTTCTCCAGCACATTTTATAGATTAGGCAAATGGGGATAAATGATTTGTGCACAGTCACACATATCTGAGGCCAGTTTTGTACTCCAGTAAATGAGACTTCTGTATTCTATCTACCATATCACATAACTACCCTATTTATTTTATATATTGTGGATTATATATTTATATACATTGTGAACTTCTAAACACACAAATACATGAACATGTATATATTCTTCCAAACACACACACACACACACACACACACACACACACACACACACACACCCCTCTGAAAGTCTCTGACTCTAGATTTATAATATTACACTTTCTGCCAATATTTGTAGAAATTCTAAGAATTGTCATTTTGAGGGTCCATGGTCTCCTCTTTCAGCACAGTAGAAATGAAGAAGACCCCAAAGTATTCAGGAGCTATTTTGCCTTTTATGGCAACATGGGTTTCATAGGTTGTGCTGGACATAAAATTCAATACTTTGTGTCAGAATTACCAGTAATGAACCCATCTTAACTGGTCACTGGACAATTAACACACTGTAATTAGACCCAACTCAAATATTTTTCCCATTTGGTTGGTGCGTGTTCTGTTGACTCAATTGATAGTGCCTCCAAGAACCCAGGATCATCTTTGTGCCTTAATAAAGTATCAAGTTTTTATGAAGAGCACTAACTAAAAATGATCTGTACTTCACTAAAGCAAGTTTGACAGAATTTATGCTTTTTAACACTTTGTTTAGATCTAGATGCTATGTGATTTAAATTGTACTGGTCCTAAGGAAAACAAAAATTATGCAGTAGTTAATATTATCTTTAGAGTTCTCCCACATCCTCTTTCTGTGGCAGTTGATCATTTCCTGAGCCACCTTCCCTTGCCCTCTTGTCATCTATTAATCCCCCTAGGAAATTGGGTTAGAAAGTCTTAGATGGGAAGACAGAGAACCTGTTTTTGAATACCAGCACTACAACTCTGTGACTATCCCAGTCTCAGTTTCCTCACCTGTAAAATGAAAGGATTAGACTAGATCAGAGGTTTTTAACCTAGAGTCCATGAATTTAGATTTTAAAAATATTTTGATAACTAGATTTTAGTATACTGGTTTTTTTTAATATATGTGTTTTATTTTACGCACTTAAAACATTATTTTTAGACTTCACTGGACTTAAAAAGGGGTCCAGGATGCCAAGCCTTGGGCTTGTTGTAATAGCTGATCTCTGATGTTCCTTCTTACCCTAAATTTGAGATCCTATAGTCCTTCCTTCCTCCCAATAGTCCTCCTACAACATTCTACACAATGCTATGTTTCTTGGCAGGCTCCAGATTCTCCCAAATTACTTTTCCCTTCTTTTCCCCTGCTTGCCCATTATTTGCCTCTATTATTTGGAATCTATGGCTACCTATTAAGATTTTTTTTTTAAATCTGGGAGAGTGAGGGAACAAAAAGAAGAAATGTACATAATAATATTTTGTATATTTGAAAACAACAGTAAACTGTGCAGAGTAGATTTGCAGTTTTGTGTATTATGATCTTTTTATTGTAATAATACTAATTTTGTCCTTCATTCTAGAAGACCATGACATCAGGGAAGTGAAACCTTGACAAGCAAGTGAACTGCATTGAGCGTGGGAAGCTATGCTATGTCACCAACCTCCCCTTCTCCTCTGGAGTCATCTGGGTCCTGTGGTCAGATATGGATCAGGGTGACTGGAGATGGCCCTGGAAGCAAGGCAACCAGGGTTAAGTGACTTGCCCAAGGTCACACACTTAGTTCGTGCCAAGTATCTGGGGCTGGATTCGAACTCCTTTCTCCTGACCAGTGCTCTATCCTCTGCACCACCTCTTCAAAGAGCAAAAGGCAAACAGTAGTTTACTCAGCCACACAGACAGTAAGTTTCTGAAGCCAGGTTTGAAATCATGTCCCCCGACTCCAGGTCTGGCATGCTATCTGAGCTGTTGTGGAAATGTTTGTTTTATTCCAGAAATTAAAAACAAATTTTAAGAAAAACTTTTTTTAAAAATCTGACTAAACTGATCCATGTACCAGTCTATAAGAATTTATTAAATCTACAAGTATTTCTTAAGTGTGTTTATATCCTTCATAATGTCCATTCTCTGATGGGTTTTAATTAATTAAAATTAACTAATCATTTAATTAATAATTATAATAACAATAGCTAATATTATATAGCACCTATTATGTGCCTGTTACTGTAACAGTTGACAAATATTGCCTCATTCTATCTGTATAATTTGCAGCCCCTAAAGAAGGGAGCTTTGGGGAGCTTACAATTTAGTTGATATGAGAAGAGTAACATGAATGACAATGAACCACAAGCATTTATTGCTGTTTCTCTCTCTTTTTTTTTTTTTAACAAAGCTAAAGTTAAGTGATTTGTACAGAATCGCATAGCTATTAAATGTCTGAGGCTGCATTGGAACTCAGGTCCTCCTGTCTTCAGAATCCCACACTGCCCCCTAGCTGCCACTCCATAAGCATTTATTACACACTTTAATGTTAATGCAGCATTATAAGAACATCGAGTGTTCTATAAAATTTAGGTAAAAACGGTTGATGTGCTGATCTTTTGTGATTGGGCAAAAGACCTACTCCAATTCCTTGAATCTTCAGGATACCTGCAAACTTCTGTCCCAAATACTGATGGAGACCTTTTCAATAGAAACCATCTTCTGATTCCATTACTTCAATGACCTTTTGAGGGCAGTCACTTACTCTTGCCTTTTTTTGTTTCCTCAGCATTTGGCATAGTGACTGACATAAAATAAATGTTTAAGGATTAATTAGCTCCATTACTCTGTCTGCAACTTGTGGACAAAACTTGACTAGTCTATTTGGCTAAACTCTGCATTCATCTTCCCCTTCCCCCACCCTACCATCATAAAGTCGAACTTCCCTATAGGTAGCAGGTAATTTCAACTTATTGTCTTTTACTGGGACCTGATTATTTGTCAGAGACTATTTTGTTAACAGGTATATAGATGACGTAAAATTTTAACTACTTATATGATGTGAGTCTCCATTCACTCATCATTTTGTGTTTTCCCTGGATACCAAGATCTCTTAATAGGATTCTAATGTCCCTGGGGCTCAGTTTACTCACCTGTAAAAATGAAAGACTTGAACTTAATGACCTGTAAGTTCCCTGTGTCTGGCAGAGAGTAGGTGCTTTATAGTGCTAGCTATTATTATTAAGAACAAGATTCTCTAGGATTTTACTCTCTGCCTGCTGCTTTGCTCTTGAGACCCCAAGCCATTTTATCTGCTGATTCATGCTAAGGACCCCTAAACCTTTCCCTTGCTCCTTACCCCTAGGATATTTGGGTCTTTCCATCAACCCTGCACCTGAACTCAAATATATTACATTAATACCTCGGTTAAAGTATAAACTCCTTGAAAGCAGACATTATTATATTTTTCTATATTTAGCACAATGAAAGTGCTTACTAAGTGATTTTTTCATTCCTTCAAACTTATGTGACCTTGAACAAATCATTTAGCCATTCTGGGTCAAAGCTTGTTTTTATATACATAAAATAAAGGATTTGGACTGCATGATTGCTAAGTTTCCACCCTGATCTAAATCTATGATCTTAAGATGTAAAAATCTCTCATTAAAACTAGAATTATATTATCTTGTATGAAATGATAAAAATTTCATCTAGAAATGTAGATTTGGGGAGAATGCAATTTGATGAAATGACAATGAAGTGTTATTAGATACAATCATGATTAGTCATGTTGACTTTGGGTAAATTCAGTTCAAAAAACTTATTTTACTAGACCTCTTCCCCTTTTTGTTTCACTAAAACACCTTTTCCTGATGCTTAAACTAACTGAATTAAGGAATTTGAAAGAACAAAGATATATCTATTCTCCACTTCAACTGACTGAAAGCCTTGTTGATTATAATTTAATATGTATAACAAGCAAAATTTATCCTCCTTGAGGGCAGGGACTTTTTCATTTTTATCTTTGTGTTGGAATTTTGAGCAGTTTGAGCAGTCTAGATTAGCTTTTTTGCCTTGATTGCTATCTTTCTTAAGACTGGGGGGAAAAAGCAGGTACTGCTTTAATTATCCAATGAGAGAAAATTATCCTAGTTGCCCACCATTGTGGCATTCTTTTTTTTTAATTTTATTTATTTAAGGCAAAGGGGTTAAGTGACTTGCCCAAGGTCACACAACTAGGCAATTATTAAGTGTCTGAGGCCGGATTTGAGCTCAGGAACTCCTGATTCCAGGCTACCACTCTATCCACTGTGTCACCTAACTGCCCCATGTGGATACCAAGGCATAAGTCCAGTGGTTTCATCAGTTCCTCTCTGGTAGGTACATACAGGGTTAGGTAAATAAGGAAGTCCCAACTTCAAATCACCACTCACATATCACTTAACCCTTTTTGCCTCAGTTCTTCACCTGTCAAATGAGTTGGAGAAGAAAATGGCAAAACACTCTAGTCTCTTTGCCAAGAAAACTTCAAAATAAGGTCACAAAGAGTAAGACACCTGAGTGAACAACTGCCATTACATGAAATAAAATATCATACAATATATTAAAGTCTAATTCTATGATCCTTACAAATCTCATTAGCTACATTCCCCTCTCTGAGGTTCATTCATGTATTGAAGGACAAAATAATTTCCTTAAAAAGTTTATTTTACAATGAATAAAATGATGGAAAACAGACCAAATGTTCCTATATGGAAATAGCCTCTAATATCTCCAGGAATAACTTGGGGTGTAGAGGGAGTCTTCTCAACCACACGGGATCACAACTTGTGAAAAGGAATAAAGAAATAGGGGATCTTCACTAAATAAAAAGAAAGGAAGTTTACCTTATGGAAATCATTCTCCTCCCAGGTCACTAGCCCAACAGGTAACACAATAATTAAAAATTTCCTTGGGGTGCCTTCTCTCTTATTTTTTTCTTCTGCTGTAGTAAATATCTAGTCTTTGTCTTATGCTACCAATCACAATAACCTGCCACTCAGGTCTGTAGCTTTACATACAGTGGGTGTCTTTACATACAGAGTTTTATGTTCTCTTATTTACCAATGGGAAGTTCTGAAGTCTAAATTGAAGGTCAGTATGAAGGAAGGGAGGAAGGTGAATAGGATGCAGATGGCATCTGCTTCTATTCATTGTGTGATTTCTTATCCCAGACCATACTGAGACAGAACAATTTTTGATCTTTCTCCGCTAGAGAGATCATTCTTCTTCTGGAGTGTTTTTCATATTCTGTTACGTCTCTGCCAGGGTCCTTGGATCCCCACAAACTTAAAAAAGAAGATGCAGAAACCCTGTGTAAATCCTTATATTTCCAGCACCTAGCGAATTGCCTTGTACAGAATAGACAATTAATATGCATTAGAGTTGAATGAAATAAAGCATCCAAGTCATTAATAGACATTTACTCATACAAAGAAATATAAGACATGGAATCTGTTCTCCTCACTGCTATTCCTTGGTTCTTAGCTTTTTAATTTATTTTTTAAGTCTGACTAGTATTAGAGATATGTCACCTTCTTGTCCAACTCCCTAATTTGTTATAGATGAGACCATTGAACACCACAAAGATTTAAGTGAATTTCTAAAATAAGCATCAGAGAAAATTTGACTCCCAAGATTTTTTTTTAAATGTTTAATTTTTTTTATTTATTTAAGGCAATAGGGTTAAGTGACTTCTCCAAGGTCTAGGCAATTATTAATTGTCTTAGGTCAAATTTGAACTCAGGTCCTTCTGACTCCAGGGTCAGTGTGCTATCCACTGTGTCACCTAGCTGTCCCTCCCAAGGTTTTTTTTTTTTTTTAAAGATTTTATCCTAAATCACTGGTAAAGGGAAGTAAAGATGTGATTCTGGTTAACCCACAGAGGTTAGGATTTATAATGAGACAAGCAAAGAGAAAGAGAGTCATTAACAAAAGAATGTCATTTTTGGATAAGCTCAATACTATTGCCCCTTTGGGGCAAAGGGTTACGCCGATATTGATAAACCATTCTGTCTGACTTTATATTTGCTCTTCTTTTGGCTCAAAGAATGAGGGACTAGCCAACAAGCACCAGACCTGATATGTAATTAAGTCTTTTAAAATGGAAATTGAAGCATTTCTAGACTTTGATGTCAGGAAGTCTCACCAAATAAAACAGAACAAAACAAAAACAAAAATCTAAACACAAAGCCTCAAGAACTATTCTTTACATCACTAACTAGAACAAATCTCTCAACTTCTCTTTCCTTCATTTATAATTCCTCAGCAAAATGAAAGGGTTGAACTTGAGTCTTTACAGTATCTCATAACTCTAAATCTATGGTTGTATGGCCATGTTCTTTGTAGTAAGATCTCAAACAAGGGAACACAAGGACACTCTCAATGTCTCCCTGAAGAATTTTGGAATCAATTGGGAAATATAAGGAACACTGGCACAGGATCCCAAGCATGTCATACCCACATCAAAGAATGAAGGAAACAGAGAATTACAGTAGTTAAAAAGAAATGTGCAAATTTAGAGAAATCTCCAGTCCAAATGTTTGTGTGGACTGTTTGTGCCTGAGCTATGGCAAAGACTCATGAGTTCATGTTGGATAACTGGACAATGAACCAAACAACCAACCATAGGTGACACATTGAGAGAAAACTGGACCTGGAGTCTGGAAGACATGAACTCAACTCCTTCTCTACTAACTATAGCTGTGTGATCCTGGACAAATCAGGTAACCTCTTTAAGCCTCAGCTGCTTCAACTGTAAAGTAAGAATAATAATAATAGAACCTACCTCCTAAGATTGTTATAATGATAAAATAAGGCCATATTTAAAGTTTTCAGAAAAATATTTAATAGGCTCTTTGAAGTCATCAAATCTTATTTCCTCCCTTCCTCTTCTCTGAACTTTAGAAAAATTGCATCTTGTATGTTTTACAAATGGAAATACATTGTACCATTTCTTGAATGGGTTTAAACTAGGGATTCTTAACTTGAGGTTCATGAATTTGGGATTTATAAACATTTTGATATTGATTTCAATGTGATTGCTTTCCTTTGCAATATTTTATTTTTTACATTTACAAACATTATTCTGAGAATAGGTCCCTGCATTTCATCAAAGGAGTCCATGCTGCCCCCCCTCCAAAAAAAGTTGAATCCCTAATGTAGGAGCAGCTAGATGGCACAGTGGATAGAGCACTAGCCCTGGAGTCAGGAGGACCTGAGTTCAAATCCAACCTCAGATACTTAAGAATTACTTAGTTGTGTGATCTTGGGCAAGTCACTTAATCCCATTGCCTTGCAAAAAAAAGAACCTCTAATGTAGATTGAGAATAGCAGTCTTACTATTGTATCTTCATAGAACTTTTGGTTTACAAAAATTAAAGAAGAATGTAAGACATAATGTAAATCTTAAAATGCTATATAAAAGTCAGCTATTGTATGTGAAAATATTCAAAATTCAGATATCTATCAGATGACAGGGAAGAGTGTTATCACTAAAAATTAAAGATGGGCAAGATAAAAACTTATCTAATAATGCAGACTTCTCCAATATGGAATGTTGAATGGACCTTATGGATTACCCATTCCAATCCACTCCAGAAGAGGATTGTCCTCTATTTAACCTCTATTTGAAGAGCACAAGAGATAAAAATTTTTGAAATAACTTTTTGAAAATCAATAGTTCAAATTATTAGAAACACAGGAATGTTCCTATACTTACATCAATCTCCATCCCTCTGTCCTATTCTAGTTGTACCCACTATGAAAGTCATTTCTTTTGACAGTCATTTCAAATACTTTGTCATCTTTCATGAAAATAAAAAGTTAATAACCTTGTTAATTTTGGATCTCATTTTTATAATTTAACAAGCCAGCACCAGATATATTCAAGGTTATAAGCAAAAAAAATTGTGCAGAAGACCATAAACATCTATTATTGATCATTTTTACATGTCTACAATAATTTGACCAATTCTATAATTTCCATGGACCCTTTAAACTCATGTTTAAAGATACTGTTGCTGCTATTATTTCTCTAGTTGTATTCAGTTTCTAGATCATCCATTTCTTTTTTCACATATCAGTTTGATGGAGCAAACTGCAGAATAAAAATGTTATTTTTCATCCAGGATTAAGATTTCATATCCATATTGAACTTCCTTCTTTTCTTCACATTTTGGATTTCTATTTACTTTCCAAGGCTGAAATTCAATGCCACCTTCTCCTCTAAGTCTTTGTTGGTTTATCCAGTTAGCAAAAATATTTCGTCTCAGACAAAACATAGCACTGTATAAATCTATTGTACTCTTTGCTGTATAACACTGGGTATTATAGGCATCCACTCAGGTTCATTTTTGATTGTATACAGTATGCTCTATGACATCAGGGATCATATCATCTGTATTTTGCTCTCCTATAGTATCTTACAATGTTCTACCCACAATAGGTATTGAATAAATTAATTTCCATTGTATGTATGGTATAATATTATGGCACCATACATATATGGTAATATTATGTTAAAATTATATTGTGCTGCATTGTTACATTGTATTGCATTGCAGCAAATTGTATTGCATTATATTAAAACCTTTACTCACAAATTAGAGAAGAGGATATAAGTAGGTAAGGAAGTATTAAAGAGAGAAAAAGATGGGAAAGGGAGATCTACTTTGACTACTTCTTAATATACCAAGTATTAATCTATATCATCATCAATCTTCCCCTTCTTTCTAGGCCAGATAGGAAATATCTCCTCCCTTCAGAAGATGAAGTGTAAAGAGGTGGAAGAGGAAATGTCTAAAATAGTGTTGACTAAACTTTTTTTTAATCACAATTCATTATAGTTAAGAGGGGGGGGGCAAGTATTCCAAATAGATGTATATTTATGAATTATATACTTGTTCTATTGTATAATAACTATGTAAATTAGAAAATTTTTATAAGATAGGCATTTAAAAGACTGAAATAAAGATAATAAAAATATTTCCTCCTAGATCAAATGGAAGTCACTAGAGTATATTGAATGGGATGCAGAGTGGTAATATGGTCAGAGATACAGTTTAAGAGTCACTTTGGTAGCAGGGGAGATAGGGGAGAGACTTGAGACATGGAAGCAAATTAGAATATTATTGCAATAATCTAGACAAGAGATGAGAAGGGTTTAAACAGCATAATGATGACTGCGAGAGAGAATGAGTAGATATGAAAGATGTCATAAAGGTAGGCATGACAAGATTTGGCAACTGATAGGATCTGCGCATGAGAGACAATGAGAGAAATCAAAGATGGCACTGAGATTGTGAACTTAGGTAACTGAAAGGAAAGAGATGCCCTTTATAGGAATAGAGATGTTTTTGAAAAGTAGGTTTGGAAAGACAATATAATAGTTCACAGTCTATCACTACTTATTCAATTTACTTGATTCACTTTGTTCCGCCTAAAGTAAAAAATGAGACAAGGGTAAGTGGTGGAGGGGGTAAAATGTCTTATCAATCATTGCCTGGAAGTCCCAGCCAGAAGCCATGAGGTAATCTGGGGGGGACAGGAGTTGAGTCTGATGATGAGGGACCAGAATTTCTCCCATGGAAGCTTCTAGTGTACGCACCCAGGTTGTTGTTGTTGATAATGGTGGTAGTGGTAATGACAGATCCTTCATTCTCAAATAGGACTAATGATTATACTAGTGTGATGTCTTAAAGATATGAACTGAATTTGAGTGAGGCAGAGGTACCCAGGTAGCAATTAGGTAATAACTTCCTAGAGGGTTGCATTTGGGTTAACAAAAATCTCATGTAAAATGCAAATACTCCCTGGTAGAGTTAAACCTATGGACAATCCACAAATTGACTGGATAGTAGAAAGAACCTGGATTTGGAAAGATCTCATTCCCCTCCACTATAGACCTTTCTCTGATTTAGGCAAAACTCAGACTGTAAGAAACTCTAAATTTTCTTATCTGTAAATTGAGGGCAACCATACTTACATTATCTACCTCACTGGGTTGTTATGTAAGAGTGTATTTAAAATATTTTGTAACCACAAGTGTCCCACAAATATAATCTGTTGGTATCAGCCCTAGGAATCATATCACCTACATCAAGCTAAGAAAATGAGAGCCTGAACTGAGGAAAAGAGAGGGAGAAGTTTGGAGCATGAGACACTAGGGCACCCAATTGAAGTGGCAATCTTAGGGATTGGGTAGTCTTCTTCTTGGGATGGGGGGAAGGGGAAGACATACCAGGACCCAAGAGAAGGTAAAAAAGGCATGATGGGAGATTACCAAAGACAAGCTTTCCCTCAGGCCCTTGAGAAAACCAATGCCATAAATTCTAATGCAGGTTGGCTATATTTACCAGTTCTCCACCAAAAGAATTAATATCTCTGCTGAACTTTTCATTGAAGCCAGCCCTGTTTATGTATATTAGACTATGGAGTTTCTCAGTATGTTGTTTTCTTTTTAGTATAATCTGAAATGTGTCATCATTCTAATTTTTGCCTTCAAATGAAAGTCTTACAATGAAATTTATAAAATATAAATAGGTTCTCAAAATATGAAACAAGTTAATGGTTTTTTTAAACCCCTTCAATTGGAGCTTAAAACTTTAAAAATGAATTTTGAAAATTGTTTGTATATCCAATTTGGGAAAAGTAAAAAATTAAATAAACGATTTTTGAAAACCTTCATTTAGACCTCAGATTTTTGGGTTTTGTTTTGTTTTGTTTTGTTTTTGCAAGGCAATGGGGTTAAAATGTGCCCAAGGTCACACAGCTAGGTAATTATTAAGCATCTGAGGCTGGATTTGAACTCAGGTACTCCTGGTACTCCAACCACTGTGCCACTTAGCCACTCCCCAGACCTCAAATTTTTAGAAGAAATGTTTAAAAATTGTTTTTAAATGTAATTGAAGGAAAATATACTATTAAATAAATAATTTTCAAAACCTACAATGCTAGTGATTACAGAAAGATGCCAATGATAGTATCTTCAAATCTTTATTCAAGAAGATCATTGCTGTCATAGTTTACTTTCTCTAAGTGCACACACACACACACACACACACATACACACATACAAAGTTTCAATTAAGTTAGAAGAAGGTGTTTTATTAATTCATTTCACTGATACTTTTCACTGTATTTTAAAGAAAATGTCCATGATGTTTTATTTAATACCATCTAGGTAGTTTTTTATCCAGGGAAAAAGGATATCAAGTTCACTGATGGCTTTGTAGATTCCTTTGTTTCCAATCTGCAGATAAAGTTTTTATGTTAAATGCAGAAGTGATTCATGTTGACAAAATAAAATCTATTAGCAATCATGGATAAACTTACCTTGTAAAATACTCTCTTAATCCTGGTAATGAGCTTCATCTCCCCAGTGTAAGGAGCACATGGAAACTGAGAAGGCAACCAGAATACAGATGATTTTAGTTAAAGAAGGCCTGAAAACTCCAGAAAAAAAATGGGATAGTGAGAATCAACCCCTCAAATGTCTTTTATTTAGCTCAGTAGATAAAGCACTGGATCTAGAATCAAGAAGTGTCATAGTTATTGTTTGGTTGTTTCAGTTGTGTCCAACTGCACTTGATCAATTTGGGTTTTTCTTGGCAGAGCAGTTTGTCATTTCCTTCTTCAGCTCATTTAACAGATGAGGAAATTGAGGCAAACAAGGTTAAGTGACTTATCTAGGGTCTCACAACAGAAGTCAGATTTGAACTCACAAAGATGAATCTTTCTGATTCCAAGTCCAATGTTCTAGCCAGTATGATGCTACCTAGATGCCCTCTATAGTCCCATTTTTAGAGAACTTTAAACTGTGCTAAGATTTTTGAGATACCCAACATGGTACCCGATTAGGGTGTGTGTAACAAACTTGCAAGGAGACTTTTTGCACAAAAAAAGTCTGAAAAATCAGACTTTTTTAAACATATCAATCAGTTATTCTGGGGGTGGGGATGTTTCCTCCTTAAAGAAATTACTATTTGTTATATAGGATAGATGTCAGAGAGTGGAAGGGGAAACAGAAGATATCAATAAAAACTTAATTGGGAGGCGGCTAGGTGGCGTAGTGGATAAAGCATGGGCCCTAGAGTCAGGAGTACCTGAGTTCAAATCCAACCTCAGACACTTAATAATTACCTAGCTGTGTGGCCTTGGGCAAGCCACTTAACCCCATCTGCCTTGCAAAAACCTAAAAAAAAACTTAATTGGATAAAAAGAAGAAAAGCCCAATTTTCTGTCCCTTTTCCTTGAAGCCCAGACCAGCCCAGCTCTCTATCCACTGTGCTATCAAAGGAAGGAGAGAAGGGAGGAAAGAACACAAAAAGAAAAAGGAAGGAGGGACAGAGGGGAGAGAAGGAGGAAGAGGAGTTCCAAAAATAATCAGCACACACACACACACACACAGAGTGAACCCTAAAATTGTGAGAATCTTTAAAAAAAAGGTTAAAAGAAACATAACCGTAAAGTTTTATTCTCTAGAATTTACCAAACAAAACCAATAGGTATTGGAGACTATCCCATGATGGTCATAAGGAAACTGGGTAAAAAATTCAAACTTTATGCCATTTGAGAAAGGAGGAAATAATCTCCTTAGTGACCTACTCATAGGAATTTTCACAGTTGCTCTAACTGAAACTTATCTACAAAGATTATCATCTCTATCTCCTCCTGAATTTTTCTCTTGTCTCTTCCTGGGGAAATGGTCTCCTTATATCCTGAGCATTGTTCTCCTTGATTTGTAATGAACAGAGGAAGTTTAATTTCTAAAACTAGTGAGACAAGGTGATCTGTTAAAGGCCTAATATTCTCTCTTCTTTCTTTCTTTCTTCCTTCCTTCCTTCCTTCCTTCCTTCCTTCCTTCCTTCCTTCCTTCCTTCCTTCCTTCCTTCCTTCCTTCCTTCCTTTCTTTCTTTTCTTTCTGGCAAGGCAATGGGGTTAAGTGACCCAAGGTCACACAGCTAGGCAATTATTAAATGTTTAAGGTCACATTTGAACTCAAGTCCTACTGACTCTGTTGGCTGGTGAACTATCCACTGTGCCACTAGCTGTCCCCAAGCCTACTATTCTCTAAAGGAAATTAATTGTCTATCACAATATAGTTATGAGAAACTTTTATGGCTTTTACAACACACACACACACACACACACACACACACACACACACACACACACACACACCAGAAACTTTATCATTAAAACTCAATCTAACATACCTATCCTTTCAACCAGAGATTCCATTACTGGGTTTATACCCCAAGGAAGTTATGGATTAAAAACCAGAAATATTTTTAACAGCACTTTTTGGAGATCACAAAGCATTGGAAACAAAATTGATGCCTATTGATTGAGGAATGGCTAAACAAATTCTTATATATGAATTGCATGTGTGTTGATGCATGCTTTGATGCAGAATAAAGTAAGCAGAATTGAGAAAACAAAATGCACAGTAGCTGAAGCAATGTGAATGGAAAAGAGCAACACACTAAAAAAATTAAAAGTGAATGTAACAAAATTACAGGCAGAACTCCAAAGAGGAAATATGAGAAACCCCCCCCCCCAATCCATTCTTTCATGGAAGTGTGAGGTCCACAGGTGTTATATACTCCATGTGTTTTTAGACTTTTTAGACATATCTATCAATTATGCATGGGAGGTTTTCCTTCTTTAAAATATTACTATTTAAAGGGACAGCTAGGTGGCTCAATGGTTAGAGCACTGGCCCTGGAGTCAGGAGGACCTGAGTTCAAATTTGAGCTCAGACACTTAATTGCCTAGCTGTGTGACCTTGGGCAAGTCACTTAACCTCATTGCCTTGCAAAAAACAACAAAAAAAGAGAAAATTACTATTTGTTATATGGGATGGCTATCAGGGAGGGGGAAGGAGAAAGGATGCTACGGATAAAGATAATGATGTGCTAAACAAAAGATAACAATGAAAACTTATTGAAAAAAAGAAAAGGTCAGTCAAATTTCCCTGCAACTCAAGCGTATCATAAGTGGATTCTTAGATGCAGGAATCTAAGACAAAGTACCAAAAGGTTAAAAAAAAACTCATAATATACAATGTTATATAAATGCAATACAAGGTTAAATCATAGTAGTTTAGACTTTATTAGGTAAGAGTAGAATAACAGCAAAACTCCAGTCATAGAAAGGCGGAATAGAGAACTTCGACCTCAACTGGTTCAATCTACCATATTTTATAACTGACATAAACCAAGTCCCTGAGTGGACTAAGGGTTCACAAATCTAATGAATGGTAGAGTGGGGTCTTGAATCCTCAACTGTATTCAGAAATCAGGTCATTCAATTCCAACTGGTGCCAATGGATGGAAACCATACTTAACCCATTGTCCAAGGTTCTTTTTCTGAACTTTGACTATAAAGTTAGATGTTAGAAAGATGTGTTCAAATTTTATGGCTATCATTTATGAGCTGTATAAACAGCCAAGCTTTTGTTTCTTCAGTTAGTAAAGTGAGAATAACAAAGGTACCAACGCCATGGGATTTTTTTTTTTGAGGTTTAAATGAGATAATATATCTAATGTGATTTGCGGATCTTAAATTAATATGTATTGTATAATATAATATAATATAAATACTTATTATGATGATTGACTTGGAGTAGACCTCATTAATAAGTGCTGGTTCCACTATTGTTCTATAAGAAATCATGAGGGACAGGACTTCAGAATAGCCTAGAAAGGTCTGCAAGAACTGATGCTCAGTGAAGTGACCAAAAGAACAGTATACACACCAAAAGCAACATTGGGTGATGATCAACTATGATAGACTTGTTCACTTCAACAGTACAATAATCAAAGACAATTCTAAAAACTGTGTGATGGAAAACACCATCCATATCTAGAGAAGGATCTGTGGAGTTTAAATGCAGAACAAAACTTACGATCTTCAATTTTTTTTTTAGTTTTTTTTTGCAAGGCAAATGGGGTTAAGTGGCTTGCCCAAGGCCACACAGCTAGGTAATTATTAAGTGTCTGAGACCAGATTTGACCCCGGGTGCTCCTGACTCCAGGGCTGGTGCTTTATCCACTGCACCACCTAGCCGCCCCCCCCAATCTTCAATTTCTTAAAGCTCTTATGTATTTTTTCTCTTTATTGTTTTTTCCCCTTTTCGATTTAAGTCTTTTCTCACAACATAACTAACATAGATCTATATTTAGCTATGTTAGATTGCTTTCCAGGGTGGGGGGGAGAAGGGGTGGGAAGGAAGAATGGGAGAAAGGGAGAAAAATGTAAAACTCAAAAGCCTTGCAGAAAAATGACTGTTGAAAGCTACTATTTCATTGAATTGGAAAAATAAATTAAAAAACTTAAAATTTAAAATTTAAGAAGAATGAATCCTGGTTCCCTTCCTTTCCTCTAATATTAGTGAAAAAGTAGTAACTCCTTCACAGGGTTGATGGAATGCTTGAATAAGATAATATATGCAATTTGTTTTGCAAAGTTAAAAATATATCAATTGTTCAGAGATAGATCAAGCCAATATAATAAGAATTTTAATTAATTGAAGACTTTTCTCTGGTTTACCTTTCAAGAAATATAAACACTGGGCATGCAATTTCATTAATACAAAGAACAGAAAGAGAAAATTCCCTCTATAATGCAGGTCATCAATG